>NW_019100718.1:12320-30858 GCF_001856785.1 Myzus persicae
CCCCCCCCCCCCCATGACAAAATCATTTGACCGCCACTGATCACTACCCGTTGTTTATTACTTCTACCGATTTCCATAGACGTATATTATATACTTATATGTCTATGATTACTACCATTAAAGGAGCACACAACACAAAATATAAGTTTTTTTATTTGAAAGAATGTTTAATTCTAAGGATAATGGTGTAGGTTGTACGTTTCTACTCACATTATTCAATAAGTTATGAGCAATTGAAAAAAGACGTGTGACTTCGCTGGGCCTTAGTCATCGTAATTGCCTATCTTATACGTGTAAAAGTTCCTCGTTTCACACAACGATTTATCAACCTAAACATTTTATTTTTGCAATATAAATTTACATGTAAATATGTGGCTTTATGTGTTTAAAACGATGCAAGTATCAGAATTGCAATACGATGTTTAGTTTTTTAAATATTAAAAATCTTAAAAGAGACATTTTGGTTAAACGGCGGACCCGTTGTTCGAACGCCACTCGCCGCTAGCCATGACGTACGGATTGACCAAAATGTCTCTTTTAAGATTTTTAATATTTAAAAAACTAAACATCGTATTGCAGTTCTGATACTTGCACCGTCTTAAACACATAAAACCACATATTTACATGTAAATTAAATTTTAAAAAGAAAATGTTTAGGTTGATAAATCGTTGTGTGAAGCAAGGAACTTTTACACGTATAAGATAGGCAGTTACGATGACTCCGGCCCAGTGACGTCACGCGGCTATTCTACATCTCTTAATATCTCTTAAAGTAATATTTTTTTTTATATCGTATCTTCACAAATTCATTTCATATAACCATAACTACAATAATTTAACATTTAAAAAAAATTTAAAGAATTTTTTTATTTGTGTTGTGTGCTCCTTTAACACTATTATTATCATCAGCATCATTAATATTGTATTCTTAATTGTTTATACATCATCATAACCGTTGTAATGCTGTTGTCTATTGCAACAGAGTCTTGCCCGTTTAATACTTAACAAATAAATAAATAACGTGCCCGATTTGAGACGAACAAATTTGTTTCGTCACAAATATAAACTAGGTAGGTAATTTTGAGTTTAAAAAAAGGTATTTTTCCGGGGATAGAAAAATATTCAGAATGGGTAGGTATTCAAATAATTTTTTCAAAAAGTATTTAAAATAGCATTTGAATACATTTATTCGAAAAGGTATATCTTACAAGACTGATTCGACCGCTAAGACGCGACAGTCGTCCGTGGTTATGGAGGTTTAATCGAACTGTATTGCTTAACTTTTTTTCATGCCCACCCAGTGGCGGCGCCAGCACTTTTACAACGGGTGGGCTAAGCTGAGTCCCACATTTCTTAGCACAGGCGAGGTATAGGTACATGTCTAGGGCTAGATATATCGGTGGCTGTCAGAGGGGGCTATTTTTTTTTTTTAATTTTTGATTCCAAATTCAAAATTGAACACATCCACATTATATAATAATATAATGTATAAACATTAATCATTATGCGATATTTCAATGACCTATTTATTGAGTAATGACAGCAAAGCAATTAATTATAATTATGATGGCTAGTGGTCATTATTCGTCAAAAACATATAATTTAGTACCTAAACTAACCTTTAAACACGAAACATTTGATAATAGTTTGACATGTTATTACCAAAATGTAAATATATAATATCACTAAAGTGTATCTGTGTACTTATAAAATATAATTATAACTAATATTAATAATTATAATATAAAACATTGTACTCAATGTATAGGCCGGTAGCTGTCAAGCACTATAATAGATAATACCTAGGCCTTGGGTTGCGAACACGAAAAATGAGCTCTGATTCCTATCTCAATAAAATGTGTTCAATAGAGATGTCTTTTAAAATATCTTAATACAACGGCCAAAAAAGATAATTATATTTTAATATTTCCATCACACTCTACAACAGCAAAAAATCTAAAATGTGTTGAACATTTTTATTGGACAAACCTAATACTGTGTATTGGCGAAAATCGAGGTGCCACGATAGAGCTTAGCTAAGGTCCTTCATAAAGCGAAAGAATTTGTTTAATATTTTCTTTTACAAATGTTTCCTAAATGTCCCCAGAAATTATGTACTACACATCTACTACCTGTACCCTATCTCTATGCATAGAATATTCTCTTGGTAAAAATGTTGAACTTTGAATTTTGTAAAATTTCCTTCTTTTCCATAAAAGGCCACCGCCTATAGTGTCTACCACTAATTTAAAAGTAAATTATACAAAACCGGAGAGCTTGCTGCTGCTGCTGCAAAGTACCTTTTACCTAGGTTTGAATTGAATAAATCATTGTACGCATACGAAAAACGATTCTGTTGTATTCTATACGCGAAAGTGACGGACAAGTTGAACTCCAAAAGTTCAAACGATTATCAATTTACATAAATTGTGCAGCAGTAGCAGTACATGTCTTATCGACATTTTTTTAATTACAGCAGTAAGATTTATTATTACGAGTGGACACAATATCACATTTTAAATAATTTAAGTACATATACAAATAAACAATTAATACAATCAATTAGGCTTGAAAATGTTACCGATTGTCAGACCTCCCACTTGAATTCTTCAACTACAGTACTGCAAATAAATCAGGAGCCCTCTTTGGCAATATTAACTTTTAGAATATTTTATAATAATTTTAATAGAAATTCTAACATTGAGTTTTTATTTTTACAAGAAGTACTTAAAATATTGGTTACACAGCTTCCTTTTCTGTTATATACCTCTGCACTGTAAAGTATCAATAAATTAGTTTAGTTTCCCTAAAATAAGTTTAGAACACATGCATGTACAGTAATTTACTGCAGTTTAAAATAAAAACCAACACGTACATTTTGTTGGAATACAGATACGTATGCTGATAAATAAAATATGTATCGGTATTCGGTATAAACTCTAATAACTATCTCATTTTAAAAATATCACTAATAGGTGGACATCGACTTTCAACTTTAGAATATATATATGGCGAGGGACTAATTACTCACATCGTCTCAGTTTTTTTTTCCTTTTATTTTTTCCAAAAATCGCTCTCTCCACACGCCTGCCGACTACAAGTGGTCCGATCTTATGAAGTAAAAAATATGTAATATACACATAGATTGTTACACAACATTTTGTAGTAGGAAATCAAATTATTTATATACTACTGATATTGTACAAAGATATGGTGTCTCACTCTATGGCAGTTCTTGAATTCTGAAGGGGGGGGGGGGGTGCACAGGGACGAAAACTATTTTTATTTGATATGAGCTTATTACATTTTCCATGGTTAGGACTACCTAATCTTGCTATTTTGATTGAAGTTTGTCCATAATAACAAACAAAAAACAATGTTGTGAGGGGACTGTCTAACTTTTTGCTAATGATTGTTTGCAAATTATTATTCATATAATAATATTAACATTTTAACTAATGTTTGTATTTATTTTAATTTCCCCGATTATTCAAAAAAATACTGAGTAACTTCTACTTTCAATCCACAAAAGTTCAGTATACAAGATAGATCCAATTTTTTACCGGAAACCAGCTCTCTCGAGGTTGATAATTAATGATTTTTTCTTCTATAGAAAAATTGTTTTAGATACAGACACAAAAAAAACATATCATTGTAAAATCTATACATTCTGATTTGTCTAAATATTATCTCAAAGTCGAACACAATGTCAAATAATAATAAAATAAAAAACCGTCATACCCTCAAAAATATTATCCTCTATGATTTTTGGAATAGGTTCATTTTACTCTAAGATTTCTCAAAAAATCATAAAAAAAATTCTAAGTGAAACCGTTTTATCTTCATTGCACGTGGATCTGAGGGAGAGTATAAAATGTATGCTGACATCCTCTTAATAGGCACAACAAACTTACATATCTTATTTCCATAGCTTTTGCCTGTATGTAATTGATTAGGTTCCTATATGAGTATATCTGACTTACGAAAACTCTCATTTTTACAGTCATATTGTATTATAGTTGTTAATATATTATTGTTCGTGTTTTATTAACAGATTTGATGAAAAAATACCAAATGTAAAATCTGAGTCAATTCAATAATGCAACTACATAGGTCAAGGCCAATGTATAAATATGTTATATTATATAATAAAAATAATTAAATCTTATTTCAAAAAATACGGCCTTGACATAGGTACATTAAATCAATGAGTACCCACTATACCTACCAAATGCGCGTATAACAAATATGTATAGTTTATTATACACTAAAATACACTCGATGATACAATATTAATGATTTCGAGTAATTAAGGCGTTAAGTATAGGCAATTTTAAAAAATGTTTAAATTGCCTAATATAATTTCAAGATGTTTTGATACATTTTCTCTTTTTTGGAGATTTCAGGTTATCTTATTAAAAACTGCCAATTGAGATAGTATAGAGAATAAAGATTGGAGATAAAAGATCACACGACTATTATGAAAATAAAAACAAAATTTTGGAAGTCATTACCATATTTTGTATATTATTTTATGAAATATGCATTCTTATTGTCTTACACTTATTACAAAAACTAACATTTTTTAAAAAAGCGGGCAAGATAGCAAATGGGTACCGATCTGCTGTACATTAGGTGTCGAGAGAGTAATGAGTCACGGTAATATATGTGTTAAATTTGGATTCAATGATATACAATTTGAGGGAAGACAGTCTGTCAACCCATACTATAACTAAGTACCTATAGGTATTATTTGATATTATATTGTGATTAAAGTAATTTATTTTACTATTAGGCTACAAATATCTTAATTTGTAGTCTTGGCGACAAATTCAAATTTGTTTTTAGAATTATTATTGCTGCATTAAATCAATTGGTACGTTTGGGAAAAAAAACACATCTAAAATCCTATGTCTCGCTTGTGTTAGGCAAAGGCAGAAAATGACGGTAACGAATTCCTATGTATACTCGATTGTTCGGTCAGAATGATATTATATCGCACCAATAGGCAATACTGCAATATTAATCTAGGTGTTATGATTCAATTTGTTTATAGTCTTAAAATCTTAATGAACTCGGCTTACACATCCCCGGAAACCCAAAATGCGTTATTTTTTTTCAAAAGCTCTCCTCGATACATCATTACCACATCTATGCTCCGACAAACACACCTATTAATAATTTAATCTCCCCCCTTCCCATAAGAAAACTGAATGTAAGCCACTGTACATATTTCTAGTATAATTACAGTGAAACTTCTATACAACGAATTTCTACTTAACAAAATGTTCTGTTCAACTAAACATTTTTAAGAACCAAACCGAATTAGAATCAACTAATGTATTTAATTCTATTTTACGAAATACTACACAATATGAATTTTTTCGTTGCTCACCGGGTCATGAACTCGAGGGACTTCGTATTAAGTTCGTAATATGGAAATTTCACTGTACATATTACATAACTTGAAAAAAATAGGTACTTAATTTGATTTGCATACATTGTTATAATTATGGCTGTGAATACTGAATTCAATGCAGTAAAGATATAAGAAATAGGTACGCATAAGGTGTGTAACAAACTATTAGTAGTTAGACAGTACTCAGTTTAAACATTTTTGAAAAATTCTAAATTATGCAGATGCATTTCAAATACAAACATAAACTACAACTGTTCAACATTTGTAACAAGTTTTCGAGTGTATTGTGGTTAAAAAAAATGAATGATTTTCCAACTTACAGTATATGAACAAGTTTCTTTGGTGATGTTTCGTCACTGCAGTGTTTTCTCTTAAAAGTAATTTATCCATTATTTAAAAAAAATATGAAGATGCACTTTGTTTTTAATTGAACCGGTTTTCGATGTTCATTGCCTCTATTGCTATTTTATGTATATTTGCTCTGAGATTTATTGATTCTTAATCCAATTATATTTTCATAAAACTAATAATAAAACCGTTATGATTTATAACTTTTTATGATCCGAACGATTTGCTTTATTGTATCTATATTATATTACATTAATGACAAAGGTTATATCATCTAATATTAAGATTATAATTTATAACTTATACACAATATAATAAAATAATACCTATATACATACCAAAATATGTACATATATTTTATGGTTTTTTTTTTAAAGGTTGGTACTTACCTATTTACTTTTAGTATGTATATATATTATACTATATATTATACAAACAGTGACATAGCACACTATACCTACACAGAATAATAATTCTGAGTATAATATAAAACTTGTCTCACAAGAAGCATATTTTTTTCCAACCCAATGTGGAACTAAGTCTACTCAAAACCAATTTATTATATTATACTAGATTGTGATCGGATTGAATGCCATTATATCGTATTATTATGCTATAGGTAGGTACTGGAGGAGCTAGAAGCGTACTTACGCTTTGGCTTATCTGTCTTGGATGTTGAAATAGGTACTAAAGTCTAAAATATTATATATATATATGTAATATTATGTATATACTATATAATAGCTGAATACTATACAAAATACTAAAAATTAATTGTGTATATAACAGGTAGCAGAGGTTCCCAAAGTTAATATTTTATTCCACAAACATCCTATATTTTCAGCTTATTATGAATTAGGACGGCTTTATTTAATAGTTGCATAATTAGTTGTGATAAATCCACTTCCTCAAAAGGATAAATACTAATTTGGAACTTACAGTATAAGATATACATATCGTGTAATCTACGATAATTATATGTACAGGTAGTTGATTGAAAATTATTTTAAATAGCATTTATAGTAAAAAAATATCACACAATACGTGGTCAATATAATATCGTTATGTGTATATAGTGACGTAGATTAGTAACATATTGTTATTGTTCTTCGCCATTGTAATAAAGTATAGTATTAGACTATTACACTAGTACTATATATTATTTTATATTTTTATAGAATTTACTAATCTTATAAACCTGGCCCCTGGGCCTCCTCTGCAGAAAAATATTGAGTATTATTTGTAATTAGTAATTACAGTATTTACTATTGTCGTAGGTATTTATCGCACAGTTTAAAAACCGGGAAAATATAAACTGGCCAGATTGGCTAGCGATTATATGTAATTTGCGCCACTTTTTAAGATTGTAGTTAGCGCCACACAAAACTAAATAAAAGGGCATTAAGTAATATGCGCCACTGTTTAAGTACCTACAAACATTGTAATTTGAGCCACTTTAAAATAACTAAATAATTTTTTTTAACAGATTAACATAGGTAATATTGTATTTGTAACCATTGACCAATCAAATTAGTTTTAATAGAAAACCAGCAAAATCATTATTATAAATATATTTAAATAAGTATAAGTAGTCTATATATTATATTAAATAAATCAATATTCGCATAGTAATACAATTTAAAAAAATTTATAAATATAAAATAATTATAAATAAATGTAAATATATATAAATATGTCTTATTACGACAATTTAGGTACTATCTTGCAATATATATTGCAAGATAGTACCTACATTTTCATAATAAGGCATATCATTTTTGGAAAACATAAAATACCTAGCTACTTATAATACTTAGCTTACTCGCCTTCTTATTGTAACTTGAAGATGAAACCAGATGACCTTTTCAGTAAATTTTATTTTGTATACTATTTTCTTCATATACTTGTTGAACATTTTCCAATCAATTTTTATTTTTAGTAGAATTTCATTTTTTTTTTTTTTATGTATACTTTTAAGTTTTAATTTCAATCAATGTTTCTGTTTGAAATCCTTTTAGTACGTCCAAAAAGCTGTAAATAGTAAGATAGGGGTGATAGAACCCAAAATTGAAACGTAAATGATACATTGATATGATTCGCAAGCATTTATAATGAGAGAGCAATAGTGACGTGATATTCGCAACCCAAATTATTGGTGGAAATTTAGCCTATTCACCGATATATATGTCAATTAAATTACACGAATTGCTTCTTCAAAATCAGATGCATAAATAAATTTGGTTTTAGATAAAATTCAGGTGCATTACACTGCACACTAATGATGTTTTTAAATAAATTGACGTAGGTTGAAGTTTTTTTGACGGAAAGTAATGCAAATAAAAGTGGTCTATAATGATCATTGCATAAACCACGCAAAGAAAACATTTGAGTAAATAACTAGGGACAATATTCAAAAGTTTAATCTGTGTATACTTAGATTGGCATAGAACTTTTAAATTTGTGTCACACGAAAATATTATTATATAATTATTAGGTTTTTTTATAGAAACTGGTGCAGAGACCTAGCAATAGCGTAAAATTATTAACATTCAAATAATCCACACATTTAAATCCCTCACGTCATAAGTACTACTGTTGAGTAGTTCCTTAAACTCATGTAAATTCACGTAAAAACACATAAACACCGCATATATGCTTATTGTAAATTACCCTTACAGATTGTATATTTTCCAAATAAATGTTAAAAAAAAATATATATATATAATTATTAGGTAACTAAAATGTATTAGAATATTTATTGTATTTTTGAACTTTTTGTCTAACAATTAAAAAATGATGCCGGACTTTTTATCGAACTTTTTTCAAAACGGACTTTTCATCCCGGATTTGTTGGTTTACAATAGACTTTATGAACATTTTTTTGCTTCAGGCCGAGTTTACGATCGCCCCGATAACCGTATACCGATGACGAGCATATACTATAGTTTGTATTAAAATTTATAAGTAGTGAATAGTGATGTACCTATATATATATATATATATATATATATACATAAAGCACCTACTACCTGTATATAGTATAAAGGATTACATTTTGAGTACTGGGTCTTTCGTCCTTGACCCTTGTCAACTGATCCCGACATCCCGCGCCTATATTATATCAGATAAAAATATCGAATTAACGTTGTACATAATAAGCGTCATGATATGAGTAGAGATGGATAGATTTATATGTGACTAGAAAACCTTATAGATAAAAAACCGTGAGCTCATTTACATTTTAACTCGTTTTCAAAATAAGTAGAAGTGTTTGAAGCCACTGTCTTCTATTATGTATATATATACACAGGTATACATAGGTACTAGGTTCCTACCTATCGGCTATCACCTATGTATATATTAGAGATGCGAGCTATCCAAAAAAAATGTAAAATGTACCTAAACCTGTTTGGAAAATGGAATTCTTTTTTTTAAAACATACGAAAAATAGCTGTTTAATACCTATTAGTTATTTTATTTTCACATGACGTTGTTTTTACTTTATTGGTAAAAATGATATATATTATATATACGTTCATATATAATATGGGTAATAATTCAAATATAGGTACCAATACCTAGTTATTATATTTTATTGTTCCACTCGGCGCTCGCATAGAATAATTAAAATAACAATTTCTTTTACTGTACCTAAACGTCGTATACCTAATACCTACATGGTAAATCAATTAACTATGTCCCATGTTGATGCAACTAAACTACTAAATCTAAATTAGATCGATTGGTGGACAATTATTAATACTTTTACGGCTAAATATGTGTAGGTATACTTCTATCTATCTACCTAGAAAATTGTAAGACATTATTATGGATAGTAGGTATATAGTAGGTAACCTACATAGTACAAACTTCTTTATTTACTTTATAACTATTAACTTAACAACTTATAGTTGGTTAACCTGATATTATAATGACTTGACTGCGACAAGCGGTTTTTGTACAGTTTGAAAAAGACGCTCACAAAATTTAGTATGCCTATATACCTACATGCAACAGTGATAATAACAACACAATATTACTATGGCGAGTGTAATTAATTTAACGATGTGAGAAAAAATACTCGTTTCTATTTTAATAATAAGTAAAACAAACCATGATGATAATATATTGTTATAGTTCAACTGATTGTTATTACTATTATGTCTTATTGTATATAGGTGTGTAGTGTGTTACTGTGTTATAAGTTATAACTCTGTGTTATATTTATAAGTAAATATTTATAAGTTACAACACATAATAATAAAATATTAAATTACCCGCTTATTAATTTAGGGCTCGGATTTTTATGTTACAAAAAGTAAAAAAATGAAAATATTATATTATTATGTTATTTACACAAAAAAAGATAAGAACTTTTTTATTTACTGTTGAGCAATTGAAATAAGTACTTATAAAAAAAATGTTTGTTCAATATAATATTCATAAAATTTTAAGCCATATAACATAACATTTTAACCGATTTAGAAAAACTAACGAATGAATGAGAACAACTATAGTATTGGCTGGAGTAAATATTATATAGATTGTACAACTGATATGGCTATGTCAAAAATCGTTATCGAACCTATTTTATCTTATATTAACTCATTTATTACGACGTTCTCTGTTACGATTTACGAGTTACGAAGGACTGAACAAATTTCCCAGAGATTCTACAGAATAATGGTTATTTTCAATATGTCAGCGTATATAGGTAGGTAAATATAAAAGTATAGAATATTCAAAGGAAATATGTTCTTCTTAGTAGCATAATTAAGGATATGCATTTAAAATATGTGAAATATTAGTGTGGGAAAAATGAATACCTTCGTTCTATTCTGGATATTACATATACCAGGTGATCCATTTAAGATTTCACTTATAGTACTTCACAAAGTTTCAACTTTTTGAGAGTATTTTCTCGCATAATTTGACATCATTTCAAAACAACATTTCTGAATAAAAGTTATATTTTTACTATTTTTTATTTTAAGATTTGTACTTTTTTGAATGACACCGTACATTTTTAATTCAATGTTCCGGAGCAGGATATTATTTGGTGTATTTATAAATCTATAAAAATCAGATCAAGGACAAGTGGTTATGGCGGTATAGGCTATAGATACGCATTAGATACTATTAATTATATATTTAAAAAATATATAATATGATGTAAAATGCAAATAATATTTCCGCAGTTTGAAGATATTTGAATGTAAATTATTTATTGACCCTATGTTATTGTTATATATTTATATAAGATATATGCAATGAGCAGTGGCGTAGTTATGATTTTGTTCTGGGGGGGGGGGGGGGAGGCGCTAACTTGTTAAATAAAAGTCAAGTAGGGTCCCCGACAGTACCATAAGTCCCCCAATGGAGAGCAACTTAACGGTCTTAACGTAAATTACAAGTAACTTTAACGAAATTACCCTTTTAAGTGGTGGATAATTTTACTTCATTTTATTGTAAATTAATAATACGTAATTTAAGTTCCTTCTTTCAGTAAAATTACTAAATTACTCATTACTTAATTTCTGTAAATACACTTTAGGACACGATTAATCATATAGGTATGTAAATACAGTGAAACCTCCACTAACGGACACCTCCCAATAGCGGACACCTCCCAATAGCGGACATTATTTTATTAGGGAATTTTTAAAATAATGGTAAATCCCTAATCATTATTTGAAAATATAATCTGTAATATGCCTATCTGTAATACGTATTCACATTCGTATGCACTCTTGTAATAATGTAACATAGGTAATTACGATAACAAACTCGTTATGGGACGATACGATTATGACAAATTCGGTTATCGGTGAAGCAATTATGTCTTATGACAAAAGTATGTCAGTTAGTGACGGTTTTCGACGCGATGACTACGTTAAAACGAAAGCGGTTGTCGCTCCGCGAAAAAATTGACATTATAAAAATTATATAAAAATGTAATAACTTACAATAAATAATAAGTAAAAACATTACATATATGTATATTTACATACATAGTACATTATTATACAAATAAATTTCAAAAATGTATCCCCTCTGAATAACGGACACCTCCGAATAACGGACAAAATGTTNAAAAATGTATCCCCTCTGAATAACGGACACCTCCGAATAACGGACAAAATGTTGGTGACCAAGAGTGTCCGCTATTCAGAGGTTTCACTGTATATCATAAAAACACTTTTTTCTGACAATAACATTTTAATTTTTGCAATAGCTATATTTGACAGGTATTCAATAAGTAATTTTGAATAAGTAATTTGAAATATAAATTTAAAAAATAAAAAATAAAACGCATGAAGTTACTTTTTTTTAACTCCAAAGTAATGCAATTTTCGATTAAATAAAAAAAAAAGCGAGTAAGTGGATGTCGCTCTGCTGTACAGTAGGTTACAAGTGGGTCACTGTATAATGGATAAAATTAAATTTGAATTCAATGATACAATATCATTGTATAAGAAAAACGATTCTGAGTGGAGACGGTATGTCAGTCTTGGCTTAAGACATATTAATACCAATATATCTGAGTCAAAATTCGAATTTTAAATGCTTATAAAAAAAATTGTGCCTATGTATTTTAAATATTTTACAATTGCTATTGTAAAAATATATCAGGAGCCTCGCATTACATTTTCAAGCTTTTTCGCCCAACAAATAACATTTTATTGGTATTTATAGAAAAAAAAACTAAGAAAATTGAAAATTGATAATGTTCGTAAACATCTCAAAAAGAGTCAAATTATTTTCAAAATTTTATCGTGTTTAGAAAATGATAATATCAACATTCAGTGAAATTTTCAAGTATCTACAGACATTCGTTTTTTAATTACAACAAAAACAGAAAATTGTTACATGAGAAATCGAGTGAATATCAAATGTTGTAAAAATATGAATTTCAAAAGCTCATAAAAATTTAATTTGACTTTCTTCTAAAAATTTTTTTTTTGATAAAGGTAGACAAACTTATGAGGAATCTTGTATTAAATTTTAAAATCTTAGATTTAAAAACAAAATTTCTTATGAATTTCTAACTTAAAACAATTTCCAAATTTTCGTCGTTTTTTGTCAATATTTGAACTTTAAATGCTTATAAAAAAAACTGTGACTAAGGATTTTTAATTTTTTTCATCTGCCTTAGAAACAATATACTAGGAGCCTTGTATTAAATTTTCAAGTTTTTTTAACCAACAAATAAAATTTTATTGATATTTATAGAAAAAAAAACCAATAAAATTGAAAACTGACAATGTCCGTAAACAGTTCAAAAAGAGTCAAATTTTTTTCAAAATTTTACCGTATATAGAAAATGTAAATACAAACAACCTGTGAAAATTTCATATATCTACGATCATTTGTTTTAGAGTTACACCAAAAACCAAAATCGATTTTGCGTAAAAATTCCCGTTTTTCCTTAATTTTTCTTTTGTTTTTCACGTCGCTTTTGAAAACTACTGGGAAATTTTTACTTTTGTAAAGTACCAACCCAATGTACCAACTAGATTCACTTTCCAATCAGAAAAGTTGCTATTAAAGAAAATCAAAGCAGATTTACTGACCTAAAAGGTGATGACAGACACAAAAAAAAATAAAAAAATAAATAAAAAAACACACATCATTGTAAAATCAATACATTCATCGTTCCACTCAGAATCTAAAATATAAGTAAGTACAATTTTTTAAAGGACGTAATATTTGTAATGCTATTTAATTAGATGGGTACCAAAAAAAGGTATTAATTCTCCAACTCTATACAAAATAATAAAACATGGTAATGAGTTCTATAATATATATTATAATATATATGAATAATGGATTATAATAATATATGTGATTCACTGGACATAAAAAAGAGATAATAATGTTTTATGAAATTATAATAAAGCCAATAGGAAATTACTATTTTGTTTTTAATGAGTGTGAAAAATAAACTAATAATAATAAACTACATAGGTATTGTATACTAATAATAATAGGCTAGCCCATATCATTATCCAATATGTCAGCATTATTTATTATAATATACGTTCTTCCATATTTACAACTTGCATGACGTAGTACCCACATCTCAGACACGGTGTTATTATTATGATAAAATGATAAATCATATTGTTAATACTTATAATAATATACAAAACTGATAGATATCGTACTATAATTTATAACACTAACAATGATAGTAATAACTAGGTAATAGTTAACTAATTAATTACCCAACTATTAATAATTAACTTCAATAAACTTATCAAGTATCAACCGCCAGCACATCAATAATAATTATAATATCTAATAATTCATTTTTTTTTCGACGAGGTCTTTGTGAAGTGCATAATATGTTGCCTTAGAGCTGGCCCTGGCTAAAATATTTTGATAAAGGCAATACTAGTTTATGTATCAAAAAAAATATTTTGGATTAAAAATTTAGGAATCAATTTTGAATATAATATAATTCTCTTCGAATATATATTTATAAGTTATGTATAATGACCGTCGCTTTTTAAATGACAACCTCTACCACAGTAGTACAGTACTAAAGGCAGAGCTTCTGCTATTTATAGTCACTCCTATGAGTACCAGAGTACTTACAGTATTAATAAGGACAAAACGTTATTGCGAGCGAAATGTAATAGGCAAAACAATTTTTATAAAATACATTTTCAAAATGCTTAATTTATTATTACATTATAGGTACTTCGTATACATATTGGTTATACATTTATATATAATGACATATTTTATTGATTTATGTTATGCGCAGGGGCGTATTTAGGTAGGGGCTATGGGTCCCGTTGCCCAGAGCGGCAAATTTTTAAAGATTTAGAGGGGCGGCAAATTTTTATTTCGTACTTCATAGTTTACACGCTGATTTCAATTAATTAATATTTTTTCAGTAAATATTTACACATCCCCCTCCCTGCTCACATCATATTATTTTTATAATATCAGTACAACTTGCCTATTTACAGTTTCACCATGGCGCGGGGTCACCGCCCACCAGTGACCAATTGATTCATAATAATATTGTTACGGCGATAAATATTAAAAATAGATGTTAATAATAATAACCCAATATGACATTATAGGATTATACCGATTAAAATAGACGTCTAGAGCTCTAGACCATGTAGGCATATCAGTATCTCACGCACACAACGATAGTTACTATTTTACTAACAGCGAACTTATTAATATCAAGCTATTAATATTATTGTTGTCTGTTATCGAGTACCGACACAACTGAGAGCTGTAAACAATAAACAGTGTAAACCGGATTGCCTCGAATAGTCGAATCTCGGAGTGCCTTTGGTAGTTTGGTCTCATATAGATCGTATACGGTATACCTATTGTAGGCAATTTATTACCCACTAAAAAAATTTCGTTAAAGTCATGGGTCCTATCCGATCAAGACTTAGCGGATCAGGATATAAGAGGAAGGCCGCAGTAAAGGCTGAAAAGTATGCTTCTGTCATAAAAAAAACAGCCAAAATAAATACATTTTTTTCGCAAAGTGCGCAATCCAACGCTATCACAGGTTAGTACTTAGTACTTAGTACTTATTATATATTTACTACCTAGGTACTTAGTATTTAGTACTTTGTAAAAACTAGTAACTAATATAGTAATATCTATAAAAAATTTTAATAGCAAACACGCTGCCAAATATTTTTAATTCATTTTTAATTTTGTTCTTCTAATATTCTTGCATGCAACTATGCAATTATGTAACACATTAATGTATTCATTTTAAAAAGATCCACTTAAAAAAAAAAAAAAAAATGATTTTAGTCTATTCAAACAGCTAAATGAACATTAATAATAAATTATACTTATTATTAGGGCCCGAATTTAAATGCACTTAAAACCATACAAATATGCTCTAAAAAATAGCCAAAAATGCATTTTACCTCAAAAATTACCTTAAAAATGACATAGTCTTTTTTTTAAACAAATTGTAATTTATAAATGAGATATAATTATTATTTATTTAAAAGAAAATTAAAATATTGACTAGGTACGATGTTGACACGCATACCTATGTTTTGGATGTTTTGAGGAAATATTATTCATCCTAAACATACCAAAATATATATTAAAATTTATGTAAAATATTAACATGAAGAAAATAATTTATCTTTAGATAATATTTTGAATAGGCTGAATTTTATATCTATATTGAACAAATATGCATTAAAAACCAACAAAATAACCCAATAATGCTAAAAATGAAAAAACGTCGAAATATGCAAAAAAAATGCAAAATAAAATTTGTAGCTTTCAAACCCTCGTTACATGAAACAAATTATGTACTTAGAAAGCATTGTGTATGTTTTCAACAAAAAAAATATGAACTTTGCATTGAAACCCAGGCCCTACTTATTATCTATATTTTATTGGTACACTGAATATTTTAGTTAAAATATTGCTAAATATTGCAAAATACCTATATTATATAATTATATATTAGTCATGTAAAGTATTTGAAAAAATGTATTTAAATACTTTTATAGTATTTAGTATACATTTTAAGTGCTTTTTTGAATTATATATTTTAAATACAGTCTTGGACATATTATGAATTTGTATTTGAAAATCAAATAAGTATTCTTATGCAAATTCTTTAAAAAAATCATACAAATGATTTGTCTGTTGTCACAAATTTATTTTAAAAGATTTTCTATTTTATTTATATTATTTGTTTCATTCATAAGCCATAACTGGTACAAAAATACCTCCCTTGTTGAATGTAACATTGCAATTTTAAATTAATAAATATAACATTTATATTGGCCAACCAACTAATAAAAAGTAAAATTTAATTGAAAAGTACTTTTTTAAATACATATAAATACAATCATCATTACAAGTTATTATTTATTCACATAATAAATTATAATTATACTTAAGTTAACCTATGGTCTAAATATTCTGTAAATTAAAATACTACTAAATATAAATATAACTAGGTATGTAACTATTTACTATACCTATATAATTTAACAATATGAATATTATTTTTTTTCAGATTATAAAAGAAATACAATTATTGTAACTAATAATATTGATAATGTGCCTAATGTGGATTTAAATGAAAAACATTACTCTGTTGATTTGAATGAAAGAAATAACATTATTGAAACTAGTGAAATTGATACTGTTAATTTTAATGAAAAGTGTTGCTCTGTTGATTCTGTTGATTTGAAAGACAATCATGTTGACAATATTACCAGAAATTTGATATCACCCAGGTAGTTACTAGTTATTCTCTCTTTATATATTTTTTAAACTGAATACTTTTATCGTTATAACTTATAATTAATTTAAATAATATGTTTTTTTAAGTAATGATCCGGCATACTGGTGTGTTGATGATACAACAAGAAATTACATATCAGTCAATGGAATATCTCAAAATATTGAAACTATTAACTTCACCAAGTCAAAAAGAACAAGTAAAAATGTTATCCGTGGAGTTCTTAAAGTACATTCACGATATTGCTCATCAAAATTATTTTATATGGTCCTTCTTAATGGTGAAAAAGTTAAGAGAAATTACTTAGTGTACTCTGAAAGTACTGGGTCATTATTCTGTGCTCCATGTAAATTATTTGGTTCGACATCTATGTTTTCAACTGTAGGATTTAGTGATTGGAAGCATGCAGAGAAAAGAATTACTTCACATGAAAATTCTCAAACTCACAAAACTAATGTCTTAACTATGAAAGATAGAGGAAAAGTAGTTCAAAGAATTGATAGTGCTTTAATATCACAAATAGAAAAGGAAAAAAACTACTGGAAAAATGTATTAAGGAGAGTTGTTGCTGTAGTCAAGACACTGTCATCTAGAGGATTAGCATTTAGAGGCAAAACTGATAAATTTGGTTGTAATCAAAATGGTAATTTTTTAATGTCCTTGGAGCTAATTGCCTTATTTGACCCTTTTCTAGCTTCACATATAGAAAAATTTGGCAACAAAGGAAAAGGCTTTACATCCTATTTATCATTTAATATTTTTGAACAGTTCATAACTGTAATGGCTGATCAGGTTCTTGCAGTTATAGTTGAAGAAATTCAAAAAGCAAAATACTTCTCAATAATAGTGGATTCAACGCCAGACGTATCGCATGTTGATCAGCTATCATTCGTGGTGCGGTATGTTAAAAATAACGGAACACCTATTGAACGGTTTATGTGATTTTTGCCTAATAGTGGACATAAATCTGAAGAACTTACTGATGAAGTTATGACTACATTATCTCTTTATGATCTGGATCCAGCATTTTTACGTGCACAATCTTATGATAATGCAAGTAATATGGCTGGGGCATATAGTGGCTTACAAGCCAGAATTAAAGAAATAAATCCATTAGCCAATTTTGTCCCCTGTGCTGCTCATTCCTTGAATTTAGTTGGGACATGTGCAGCCAGTGCCTGTCGTGAAGCTTGCGAATTTTTTGATATTATTCAAAATATATACAACTTTTTTACAGCTTCCACGCATAGATGGTCTGAATTAAAAGGAACCGTAAAATGTCTTTCAGCAACCCGTTGGTCAGCCCGTGATGATGCTTGTCATTCCTTATCCAAAAATTGGAATAATATAGTACATGCTCTACAGAAAATTTCAAATAATAGAAATGAAAAGCCTTCAACAAAATGTGAAGCTGTTGGCTTACTTAAGAAACTCAACCGCCTTGAAACAGTATTTATGACAATTTTTTGGACAAACATTTTAGACCGTGTAAATAAAACTAGTAA
>NW_019100719.1:0-31382 GCF_001856785.1 Myzus persicae
TGCTTTGACTACTCCAACGGGGGCCACATATAGTATTAGTGAAGATGTAAGTGTATCTGTTGATGTTTATTGGAGAAGAACTGCATACTTCAGACGGGGTCGACGAAAGCCCACCTTGCCGTGGTGACCCCGCCCAACTGGACTTGTCCAGTTGCTAAGAGGCTTTCACACTAACCCTCGTCCGGGGCCGGCCGACCCCGGACCTGACTAACCCGTAGGCATGACATGCATGCAACCGACGAACTAGCCCGCCGTCGGCCAGAGGGTGTAGGGCTACCTGGGGCAGCCCCCCATAACAACTACTAATATGAAATACACCTGTAATAAAACAAAACCGTCTTGGGTGCCTCCTACCGGGAGGATCGGACCCCAGGAACCGGCTGTCGGGAGCGGTGCTCGTCCCGATGGTCGTCATCATCATGCACCTGGCTATGCGCAAATGAACTCGGATCGGACTATTGGAGCTTTAGATATGGACGTATTGAGACTACGGGGAGGTGGCAACCCCGCAGATCCGCCTAACACAGGCAATAATGAAAGTGGTGCTATGGACATCGATGAAACAGGCAGAAAACGAGGCCCGGAGAGCTCGGGTACTTCTGTCAAGTCTAAGCGAAAGGCAACAAATATGGCAGACAGCTCACTCATAACTGAAATGAATCAACACTTAGGTTACATAGAGCACACCATTACAGTTGAGCGAGCGAAGAAGCTCACAGCTGCCTCGGCAGATAATATGACCGAAAGGACGACGGCTATTAGAGCTCTCTTCACCGAAGTGTGCTTGGAGAATAGCCGCCTCCAGGGCATCACGCAGCTTAGCGCCTCAGAGCTAAAAGCGATACTAGATAGCTTTACCAATTCCCTCTCGGCCAAATGTGACGAGATCTCCGCTCTGAAGAGCGAAAATGCCGAGCTCAGGGCAAATCTGGCCAAAAAGGATTGTACGGTAACAAGTGACAAGCCGGAACCTCGGCCCGTATCGTACGCAGAGATTGCAACTGCTAAGGTTGGTCCTAAGCCTAAAAATGTACTCACCAAGAAGGCATTAGACAAATGCCGCGAGATAAGATCGGGCACAAAATTCATGGTTGACGTCCCTGAAGGGGAGACGTTAACAAATGTTAAGTCGGATCTCTGGAATAAGGTCAAGGGTACACTTAGAAACCCGAGAGCAAAGACACTGGTAAAAGATAAGACCCTCATAATTATACCAGACGATGCTGTCACGTTGGAGGCGTTAAAGCAGGTTCCGAACCTTAAGGAAGTAGGGCCAAGACAGCCCAGAATTATAATATATGACGTAGATGTAAATATCTCAGAGGCGGAAATAGCTGATGGTTTACTGGTGCAAAATCCAGAACTAGGTCTCACCCAAACAGATATAGACGCTATGAGCGTCATGTACAAGCTCGGGCCGATAAACGGCTGCACTACCCACTGGGTAATCGAGACACCAGCTAGCGTGTTGCCCAAGTTGGAAAACAAGGCGGTCCTCCTAGGAATGACCAGGTGTAGGGTCAAGCTACACAAAACCACGACCCAGTGCTTTCGGTGCCAAAAATATGGACACACATCATTAAAATGTAGGCAGGCGCAGCCGGCGTGCAGACACTGTGCGCAGTCACATGACAGCAGGGAATGCCCGAATAAAGATATGGCGGTCTGTGTGAATTGTCGGCAACCCCACAAGGCGTCGAGCGCGGCCTGTAAGGCCAAGGGGCAGGCGACTCGGAACCTCCTCAGGTGGACGGACTTTGGCCAGCAATGACTGAGTCAACCAACATAGTCCAGCATAATGTCAACAGACAGAAAATAGCTAGCCTCCAGCTCAGGCATCACTGCGATGAGACTAAGGCAGACTTAGTACTCATCCAGGAACCGGTAGTGTGCAACGGTGCGGCGTACGCCTTTGAAGGATGTAGACAAGCTGCCGGCGGGACAAATCCCGGTGCGATAATTGTGATTTTGAACCAGGAACTACGAGTCATCGAACTGACAGACCTCTCCTCACAGCACGTAGTTGCAGTAAAAATCTGCAGAGGAGGCCAGGCGGATGACATTACAGTGGTGTCGGCATATTTTAAGTACAACATGCCGACCCACAGTTTCATTGAGAAACTAAGGCCAATCCTAGACCGGGAACCACGAACGGTTATCGGTGCGGATGTGAATGGTCACTCCCGGTTATGGCACTGTCCCAATAATAATAACAGAGGCCTCATGGTTGAAGAGCTGATAGAGGACTTCAATCTTACAGTGGCGAACATGCCAGGGCACATTCCCACGTACGACCGTGAAGGTATGGGTACGTCAAACATCGACGTCACGTTACTCGCACCCCAAATTAGCAATCTAGTCAGCGAGTGGAGAGTCTGCGATGTGACGGACAGCGACCATAATGTCGTGTTGTTCAAACTCCAACTCAGGGACATAGCTCTGCGCGGTCCAGTAGCCCACCGGTTCAACACCCGGAAGGCAAACTGGGAGACCTTCTCTCGTAGCCTCTGCGCCTCTAAGCTGACCATAGACCCGACCACCGTTGATACACAGGCGCGCACTACTATAAATGCCCTGCAGATAGCGGCAAGAAAGTCCATACCCCGACTTAAGCGTCAGGGTGGCCGTACTGGGAAACAGCCATGGTGGACGCCAGAACTGACAGCTCTTCGAGCTGAACTCGCTAGGAACAGGCGCCTGGGCCTCCACCTTGCAAATAGACCAGTTTATAATGCAATACGCAACAACTATCTGCAGTCGATAAGAAAGGCGAAGCAAACCGCATGGCGAGCTTTTGCGGACCAGATAAATTACAACCCTTGGGGTAAGGCTTTCAGCTGGGCTAAGCGAGGCTCGAAAGCGCGGACGGTACCCTCAACTATGAAACGCGGAGATGGAACTTCCACCAGCACAATATGCGAGACAGCTGAATTGCTCCTCGAGTCGTTCTTCCCCAGCGAGACGGAGGCCTGCGAACTCCAGCGCGAAGGGCCACTAGAAGATTACCCAGACGAGATAGATAACCTAAGGGTAAGAGCTGCAATCTGGAGGATGAGCCCATCGAAAGCTCCCGGCTCAGACGGCATAAACGCGGCCATCCTAAGGAAAGCCTGGCCCATTATAGGTGATGACATAACATCCCTATTTAATAAATGTATACGGGAAGCCACCTTCCCAAGAGAATGGCGCACTGCTAAGTTGGTTGTCATACCGAAAACCGGTAAAAAAGATATGTCAAGCCCGAAATCGTATCGGCCCATAAGTTTGCTGCCAACCCTAGCTAAAGCCCTAGAAACTCTTATAATCCAAGACCTAGAGAGGGAAACTAACCTGAACGGCTTCGCTATCCAGCACGGCTTTGTACCAGGAAAATCTACCATAACAGCCATAAAGCAAGTGTATGATTGGGTTGATACAACCAGCTGTCGATTTGCTTTCGGGGTTTTCCTGGACATAACTGGAGCTTTCGAAAATGTAAAATGGGCTCCAATTCTTGCAAGGCTAACTGAGATAGGTGCCTCCCATAAAACCATCAGGCTGGTCTTGAGCTACCTAAGAAATAGAAAGATAAACTTTGAACTGGAAGGCACCAACTTCCAGAGAACGCTGGAACGTGGATGCCCCCAGGGATCCCAACTTGGCCCCACTCTATGGAAGGTAGCCATGACGAGCATCGGCGACATAATAACTAGTCCTACGGCAAACATCACGCTATATGCTGATGATATCGCACTGATAGTTGGCGCAGCCAGGCCAGCAACAGCCTTCAGAAGGGTCGAGGGTTACCTTGAAGAGCTAAAGGCATGGGCCGGAAAATATGCCCTACAGTTCTCCCCGGGAAAAAGCCAACTCATGTCCATTAAGGGTGGCCTGAAGCCCCAATATACGGTGAAGTTTGGCACCGATGTAAATGACCCAGAGATCCAAGCTAGCGAGACGGTCAAGTACCTAGGGGTAATACTTGACCCCAGACAGAGCTACTGGGAGCACATAGCGTCTATAAGGGTAAAAAGTAGGGACCTCTACAAGCGCCTTAGATGTTTGACCTCGGCCAACTGGGGCATGGGCAGACTGGCAGCCATGACCATATACAAGGCGGTTTTCCTCCCGCGCATTATGTACGCGGCAGAGATATGGGAAGATGCATGCCTACTAAGGAAATCAATAAAAGCACTGTGCAGCATGCAACGCGACCCCATGATAGCGATCACGAGTGCATACAGAACGTCCTCAACTAACTGCCTTACAGCGGTTGCCGGTGCACTTCCCCTAGACCTTGAGATCAGAAAACAGGTCGGAAAGCAGAGGCTAGGGAAGGGGATTATATCCCAGGAGCAATATGACACACTGATAACTGGCCTTATCGCAGAATGGCAAAACAGATATGACTCCCTGGATAAGGGTGAATGGACCAAAATAATGATCCCGGACCTAAGCTGGAGATACAGAATACCCATGACGTTGGACCATTACACGTCACAATTCCTGACAGGACATGGAGACTTCTATGGGAAGCTCCACCAGTTCAAACTTGTTCCAAACCCAAACTGCCGATGCGGAAACGGCTCCGAAACGGTCCGGCATGTGCTTCTGTTCTGCAACCGCAATAGGGAACACAGGGAAATACTGAAAAAGGCATTACAAGAAGAAGGGGAAGAGTGGCCACCAAGGAACGGAGCCTTCCTTCAGACAAAAAGGACATACGAAGCCCTGAGAACATTCAGTAAAAATAGTTCGAGAAACAGAACAGATAGGTAGGACCTACTAGGGTCAGGACGCCGCCTCACCACGAGGTGAATGGCACAGACTCGGGGTTGCCCGGGTGAGCGCGCAAGGTGTAAGTGGCACAAGCGGCGGGCTTCGCTCGAGCGCGTCCTGACCGGGGCGTGCTCACGCGTCAGGAGAAGACGAGGAGTCAGGGCCCTGTGGCTGGGGCCGAGGACAGAATACCGCCACAGTACTCCCTGCTTGTCGTAAAAGGCGACTAAAAGGGAACCGGCCAGTCGGGGCCCGCGCCTGGGGCGCGGACGCACCGAAACCTTCGGGGACTAGGGCGTCGCAGAGGTTCTGACCGCGACCTCATGAAGAGCGGGTCGCTCTCTTCGGGGAGGCCTCGGGGAGGTGGACGCACCGAAACCTTCGGGGACTAGGATGTCGTAGAGGTTCTGACCGCGACCTCATGAAGAGCGGGTCGTTCTCCTCGGAGAAGCCTCCGGGAGGCGTGGCCAAAGGCTACCGAGCCTCTAACTCGGGGGTCGCGGCCACCGCGCCGGCAGCGATCGCCGCCCGGTAAAGGCCCACCGTGAGCCCGCGGTACACGGCCCAAATCTCGGGAGGACCACAGCTGAGGCCCACCAGCCGACGAAGCTCGGTCCGGCCATCCCACCATTGATGTGCTTACCGCATCGGGAGCGAGAATGGTACTTCGGGATGTGGGGGAGCCCCGCGGCGTCGAGAAATTGGCGACGTGCCCACACACGCCGGTCGTACATCGGCTCCGGTCGGTGTACGGTCGGTGGCGGATTGGTTTCGGAGTGGCTGTTAGCAGGAGCTAACTGTGTGGTTAACAGAACAAGCTTGGTATAGGGGAAAGCTGCCGAGTGAGCTTGCTCCTTAGCGCCCACCCAGCTTACCGGTGGAGCTATATGCACCGGAGGTTGCTCGTGACCAAACACGGAAAGCGATGAGGATAGCTCGCGATCCCACCAGGATGGCGAAAGGCACGTGCACGCCTTAGCCAACGGTACGAGCGTGGTCTCTCCCGACTTCGAAGGGAACGGGATCACGCCCGGTGCTCGTGGTCCATAGACGACGCGCGGTCGTCGTGCGAACGGTCCGCCGACGCACGACGACCGTGAACCTCCACGGCTCTCGAATAGCGCACAGCGCTAATGTGAGGTCCGCGGTTGTAGCCGCAAGGCACCAAACCCGGGAGTCCTCGTGCATACTTCAGAATTATTGATGATGTGATTTCAAATTTAAATAAAAGATTTTCTGATGAAAGTCTAGAACTAGCTACCTCTATTGATCATTTTTTTAATTTGAATATAAAAGAAAGTTTATTCTTTATTAACAGATATAAGGTATGTTGATTGTTAGTATACATGTAGAATACTAGGTAATTAATGTTTAGTTAATATAAATATGTATTAATATTAAATATTATGCTATGCATACTTTTATATTTTCAGGATGTTTTAGGAACTTCATATAAAAGTTTAAAAGCAGAGATGTTGGTGTTTAAAAATTGTCTCAGTAATAATTATTTGTTGGAAGATGTCATATGTGCATGTAATCCGGAAGTTTATCCAAACCTATAAGTACCTCTATATATTGAACATTTAAATGCCTAAAATCAGCTGTAAAAGATAAAAAATCAAATCAACCATCGTCCAAATAAATATGCTGTAATGTCAATGCCAAGCTTGACACTCCTAAGCGACCGAACGATACATACCAATGTGAAAGACAACCAGAGAAAATCAGAAAAAACGTCGTTCACCGAATGAAGAACAACCACGTGTTGATAATGAAGCACAACGGAATTATACAGCTAAAGAGCCAAGACCGAAGAAAAATATTGAAAATCAG
Source organism: Myzus persicae (assembly GCF_001856785.1). Lineage (NCBI taxonomy): Eukaryota > Metazoa > Arthropoda > Insecta > Hemiptera > Aphididae > Myzus > Myzus persicae. The sequence continues at coordinate 6,592 of NW_019100719.1, forward strand.
AACACAACTTGTTGCTTCGAGAGCACCGAAAGAAAAGAAAGAGGAGAAAAATGGTACAACAGACCATACCGAATACAAAATAATAATATGAACTTAGAAACGATATTCAGTGCCGTGCACACAATCATACAAAAACAGAAGATCATTGTACATTTGGTGGCATTGATACAATGACTGCACCATAGATAATAAATATAGTTACCAAAAATGCTTAAATAAAATTACATAATAACAGCCGAATAATACTGATAACTACAGCTGATCACAGCTAATAGCTTGTAAGCGTGAACATCCTCCCCCCCCCTGGAAAGCTTATGATACTTTCCAGGAAGAGTTAGTAAACGATTGAGTGACATGAATGCTAATGACAATATGAGATCAGGTTACAATATATGAGATCATGTTACAATAAATATATAAAATAAATCAGGCAAAAGGCTTAAAATTAAATGGCTGATAATAATAACAAAAAAGAAACAAACATAATTGAACAAATAGTTCAGCAGTATAAAATCATGATTAATAAATGTGTTGATGACTAATTTTCTGCATCTTCGCCATCTTGATTGGGTAGTCGAACTAGCTTCCGTACAGGTCGAACATACTCTGCACCAGCTGCGTTCCGAACGGTAACTACTCTAACAACACCATCGGCACCCGGACTAACTTTGATGACTCGAACCATCTGCCATTCAACTGAGGGGATGTTATCCTGCTGCAGTATTGCCAAATCACCGACTGATCTATTTGCAGACTTATTGGAAATCCAACGATCTCGGCGTTGTAAATGTGGTAGATATCCTGAGGACCATCTTTTCCAAAAATGTTGTAAACGAGCTTGTATCAATTGAAATTTACGTAGCCGATTTTCAGGAATATCCAACACATTGGGTTCAGGTGGGGAAGTCAATGGACCTCCAATCAGGAAATGCCCTGGTGTCAAAGCGTTGAAGTCAGATGGATCAGATGAGAGGCCTAGAATTGAGGACCGCTTCAATTCTACATAACAATGTACTAGTTTCCTCATAAGTTAAAAGAACACCGTTACTAGATTTAACAAGATGTTGCTTTGCCGATTTTACCGCAGACTCCCATAGTCCGCTAAAATGCGGGGCTGACGGAGGAATAAATTGCCATTCAATGCCCAATTCTGACAGTTGATCATTGAATTTACTTTCTTTAGACATATCAGATGCCCACGATGAGAGTATCTTTGTTGCGCCTATGAAATTAGTGCCATTGTCACTATATAATTTTAGGCATTGACCTCGGCGGGCAATAAACCGGAATAATACAGAAATAAACGCATCCAAAGATAAATCTCGAACAAGCTCCAAATGAATTGCACGCGTAACCATGCATACAAAAACTGCAATGTAATGCTTCAATGGCGTGACCTTTCTCAAACCGCTACGATTATTGATAGGACCGCACAGATCAACACCAGCCTTTTCGAATGCCCGACATCAAGTAACACGAACTGAAGGAAAGGGAGCCATGACAGGTTGGAGCATTAGTGGTTTGGATCGAAAACAGATTGTGCATTTATGGACAGTTTGACGAGCTAAGCTTCTGCCCCCTATAGGCCAATATGTCCTATGGATGTGAGCCAAGAGTCCTTGAGGACCGATGTGAAGCAATCGAATATGTTCATATTGAAATAACATTTTGACAATTTAATAATAATAATAATAATTTTATTGCTAGTAGAAGACAAATGTGTACAAGTGTATGGTTACAAATGGATTAACTAGCTTTGCTCTACACTGAGGTAATACCTCTTATCGTAGAGCAAGAATACTAATCTAGATGAAATTATAAATACAATATTAAATTTAGAATAATGGAAAAAAAAAAAATAAATAATATAATAATAGGTAATAAAAAATAACTAAAAAAAAAAAAAATTCACAGTTTGTTATGATATATAAGAAATACAATCTAACTTATGAGTACATTATAATTGATAGCAAACACGATTCAAAAAAAATAAAAAATAAAAAAATAAAATTTTTAAACATTGAATATAAAAAATTGCAAACTAAGTTGTGTAGATAAATAGGTTTTTAGGCATAATATTTCTCATAAAATTAATAGATAATTAATAGATTTGAATTATAAAACTTTTACAGATTATAATAAAACCAATTTTTTAGTTTGTATTTAAAATTTGGATTATTTAAACACTTTCTCAATTCATCCGGGATGACATCTAATGCCCTCAGACCAACTTGCATGAATGTATTCGAAGCTTTTTTGGTGTTCGTAAATGGAATTTCAAGATATTGTTTTCTAAGCTTATGATGATTGTTTTTAATTTTAAATGCTTTTGTTTTATAAATAAAACATATCGCTTGCTTTTTATATAGATTTTCAATTTCTAGTACTCGTAATAGTTTGAATAATTCTTTTGAAGGGAAAGATTTTGGTTTACTTAGGATAATTTTTATTATATTTTTTTGTGCTATTGATAATTTATGTATTAATGTAGTGTTGCAACCTCCCCAAGCGACTATACCGTATTGTATTAAAGATTGAATCATTGCAAAGTATGTTATTCTTAGATAGTTTATATTTAGTATTTTTTTAGCTGTTAGGAAAAAGTAAGTTAGTTGTCTTATTTTATTTATTAGATTATCTATGTGCATATTCCATTTTAAATTTTAGTCAATTAATAATCCAAGGTATTTAACGGAAGTGTGTCTAGTTAATTTTGGGCAGGAACATGATATAGTGTTGCAATTAATTTTATGTATGTTCAATTCTTTTTTATTTGGTTCAGTTCTAGTATTATTAGTAAATGCAATACATTTTGATTTATCAAAGTTTATTTTAAGATCATTATTAGAAAACCATTTATCGAGTACTGCAATGTCAGATTCACTTTTTTGCCACGATGATTCCCAATTAGAACTAGATACTATAATTGCAGTGTCATCAGCATACGAATAGATTCTTCCGTTTAATGAGAGTCCGTCTAATGCTGACACATACATAATATATAGTATTGGAGATAACACCGTGCCTTGGGGGACTCCTCTATGAATTATACCTATGTCACTTAGTTTATCATTTACTTTGACCTGTTGAGTTCTACCTTCTAAATATGATTTAAAAATTGAATATGCTGATCCAATAATACCAAACGATTTTATACATTTTAGCAGTTTTTGATGAGATATACTATCAAAAGCTTTACTAAGATCTAAAAATATACCGATAGTTTTATTATGGTTATCTAAATTATCATAAATATCTTTTGTTAAATTTGCCAGAGCGTCTTCTGTACCTAATCCCTTTCTGAAACCATATTGTGAGTTGGGTAATAAATTGTTTTCTTCTAAATAATTGATGAGCCTAGTTTTGATTGCTTTTTCAAATATTTTGGAAAATACGTTTAATAAACTTATTGGCCTAAAATTAATAAGGTCGGTTTTAGATCCTTTACCTTTATAGATGGGCGATATTAATGCATTTTTGAAGGCATCTGGGATTATCCCTTCTTTTAAAATTTGGTTGAAAATTTTTTCTAGAATGTCAGAAATAAAGTCTTTAAGATTTTTAATAACATTAATTGAGATTGTGTCTGGACCAGGAGCTGAATCGTTTTTCATATCAGTTATAATTTTGTATAATTCGGTTCTAGTGATCTTTCTTAGATATAATGAACATGAAGGGTTATTGGTATTATATTCATTTTCCTTATTAGAAATATTATCGTTGAGATCTCCCATTGTTAAAAAGTAATCGTTCAATTTATTCGTAATTATGGATGCATTTGTTCTGGAGTCGTAGGTTATATTATTTATTTTTAAATTTATTTCTGGTGATTTTGTCACATTTTGGTGTGTTGCTTGTTTTATGATAGACCAAATTTTTTTTGGATTAGAACTATTATTTTTTATTTTTTCTCCGAAATAAGAGTATTTTGCTTTAGCGATAATTTCAGTTAATTTATTTCTAAATTGCTTGTATTTATTCTTTAGAATAATATTAAATGGTTCTTGTTTACTTAGTTTATGCAATTTATCTCTTTTTTTAATTGCGTTAATTATACCTGGTTGAATCCATGGATTGTTTCTTTTTATTGATTTGTTTGTTCTTTTAGTAGTAGACTGTTTTATTAAATTTTGTAGGGAAGCCGTTAATAAATTAATATTTAAATTAGAACTGTTACTGTCTGTTATATTATGGTTCCAGTTTATATCTTTAATTAATTTATTCAATTTATTATAATTAACAGTGTTATAATAATTTGATTCTTTATTTATGTTGTTATTGTGTATGTTTGAATTAGTTTCTATAATTTGTGTAATTACTGGATAATGGTCAGTTATAAGTGAATCGATAAGCGTTACTTGTATAGTGATAAGCGAATTATTAATAATATTTGAGAAGACGTGGTCTAGGCAGGTGTTTGAATCGGGACGTGTAATGATATTTATGTGAGATGTAAAGTTTAATGTGTTTAATATGCCTATATAATTTGTTGTGTTTTGTGTGGTATCTAATAAATTAATGTTTAAGTCCCCTATAATAATAATTTTAGTATTTTTGTGTTTATTGGTTATATCGGTGATTACAATATTAAATTGTGCTAAGAATGTGTTAATATCTCCGTTCGGAGATCTGTAAAGTGATAGTATACCGTATTCATGACCATTAAAATTTATTGTTGTAAATAGGCAATTAGTGTCTTGAATTATTAACTCAGTCGTATTAAGAATAATATCATTTTTAATAAAAATCACTAATCCATCAGATCTACGTAAGTTATTTTTTGTATATTCTATGTTGAAATCTTTACAAAATGAAAAATATTTAGGGTTGAAGTCTTTACCAATCCATGCTTCTGAAGCTATAATAATGACATTTATCATTTAGCGATGCATTTAAATATTCTAGATCGTTTATGTGCTTGTTTAAACTTCTGATATTTGTGTGTAATATATTTAAACTATTGTTGTGATTTGATAATCTTTCATTTATTTCGTTAATACAATGCAAGTTGGTTTTATCAGAGTCCAAAAGTTCATAAATATTATTAATTGAAGCCATATTTTCTTGAATGATGTTTACTAAGATGTAATATACAATTGTGTATAATTATGATGTGAAAATTTTTGTTAGTTAAAATTAAGATTACTAAATAGTATGTATTGTTTGGTTTAATTATTAACATTATTATTTGTATTGAGATAAACATAGATTTTATTGTAATAACAGAATGAGTTGAACAGTGTAACTTACGCTTTATCGAGGTCTTGTTGATTTTTTATGCGTTGTATTTTTGAATTTTCGTCTTTCCTCATGAGTATGTCCCCGTTGTTCACCCATACGAATTTGAAATTTTTTTCTTTACCATATGCTCTTGCTTTTCCAAATAGTGACCGTCTTTCCTTTGTTAATCGTTCGTTGATAAATATTTTGTTTTTGTCCGGCCAGGTACTAAGTATGTTGTTTGCTGATATTTTAGTAATTTTACTGTTTCTGATTAAAGTTTTTTTCATATCTATTGATTCTAGTTTTGCTATGATTATACTATTTGAGTTGTTGTTAAAAAATTGTCTATTTGCCTCTACAACGTTGATAACTGTGTTAGTTTTTAGTCCAATTTCTTTCACGATTTCTGCACAGTTTTCATTGGGAGTATGAGGTATACCGGCTACTTCAATGCTTTTTATGAGGTTTGATTGTTCTATGATATCAATTTTAAAATTTATAATCGAAATTTCTTTTAGTAAATAATTATTTTCATTTTTCATTTTTTCATTTTCGATTTTTAATTTTTTTACTTCATTAATCAACGAATCGACTTTACTATTAAAATTATCAAATTGTTTACCCATAAATTCGACAGATTTTATAAGTTCATCAATTTTCGTTTCAACCTTTTTTGGTGTTTGAGTATTATCTATACTTGAATTAGTTTGTTTGTGGTCACTGCAAGTGTAATTCCCTTTGGTCGATTTTGACATTTTTTTAAAGTTAGTTTCTGAGTATCCCGCGCAGAAGAAATGTATAGTTTTTTTGCATATGTTACATTCCAGTATATCTTTGTGTATTAGTTTTTCTCGACAATTGGCACACTCTGTGTCCATACTAATAATTGAAAAAGAATAATAATGATGACTTTAATGAGAAAAAAAGATAAGGGAGCCGATGAATAATCGACTATACCGAACAAAGTCTGGATTAGTACTGAAAAATTGGATTCTTTGAAGACAGAACAATTGGACACTTTTGATTTTCAGGTATTGGAGCATAAGCCAATCTGCCTCCCACTCGTATTACCTCATCAACATCAAGAAACGGATTCAGAGATTTTAAACAACTTCGACGATCAATATCATTTCCACGTATCAGTGAGCTCATTTCAGAGTTAAAATCTTGTATCTGAGACCGAAGTAACCAAAACAACTGGCTTGCATCAAGTTCAGCAACACTTAATGAGCCAAACCGACGATCATCTTTTTTAAGCTTAGGTATTTTGCAGTTATATACAAATCGTAACACATATCCAGTTACGCGCATTAACTTCCGCCAGTTGGAACAACGGTCAATGATCCAATTTGCATCACCATGTGTGGTCAAAAGAGCTAACTTAATTGGACGTACCTCTGGAAGGTCTTCTTGAGGATGTATTTCAGCCGGCCATGAAGCCTCCGAAATTGTAATTACTTAGCTGTCTTTGATAACAAAAAATAGAGGAATGTGTAAGATTTGGACAAAAAAGCACTTGTTGTAGATCCGTGCATAACACAATATTTTTATTTTTACGGGCTATTTCTTCATCTTTTTTTAACTGATTGTACGATTCATCAGCTTTGCTGTAATGTAAACTACTCTGTATTTCAATATTTTTCCTTTCCTCTTCAGTTTTTGCAGAAATCAACTTAATATAGTTCAAGTCACAATACTTACACGTATCTGAACGGGAAATAAAAAACCGGAGATTAAATTCCTTAGTAAAAACTTCTTCATACAATGTTTTACTTGCTTTCACACCAGGGTGTAGTTCAGTGAATAAGAATTAGATTTAGAATTAGAATTAGATCAGGACTCAAACATTCCTTTTCACTATTTTTTCTACTATAGTGTCATAGCTGTCTTGGAAAACTATCTATATTTTGTCTAATCATTAGTCTCACTGAATTAGGGGTTGCATGAGGTCTATTCTTATGTTTTCTATGACCGCCGATCGGAGTATCAATATTATTTTTCATTTTATTTTGAATTGTTTCGACGCCACACTTGGTTATTTGAAATGTATCAATAAATGTTAGACGACATACTTCGAGATTATCTATAGAATATATAATAGTACAAGTACGGAGTGAGGTTGCATCGTTTCTCCCGTCCCTGCGTCTCCCAACTTCTGAAAGTGTCATTAGTGACTTCAGTAGGGCTGACTGTTCATCGTAAGCGAGATTATGGTAATTATGAAAAAATCGTATTTTTGTTTGAAGACTTAAATCGGTACAACCACGTTTAGGACAATTTTCTGCATTACATATTCGTCGTCCCTGCAAACGTAATATTTACGTCAAATAACAATAATATTGTTATTAATCACTTCTATCATGCATAATAACTCTTTGATGCGCGGAATAAAAGAAAAAAAAACTATTCATTTCTTTATAAAATTGATAGTCTAAAATTACTAGAACAATGACATGTATTCATAACCATAGATAACATTGTTTTCTATTAAATAAGTTAGGTAAAATAAAAATATTTTATATTTTATTAAAATGGTGGGTTATATTTTGGGCCACTGAAGATACGGCTTTTAATGTAGTGGGTTATTACCCACCATTCTAAAAATAGCTAACAAACGCCATAAATTGTAATTATAATTTTACAAAACATGCTCAAGTACCTACCTCAGTTGGTGGAGTTTTCCCAGGAACAATGGCACTTTGCTTTGACTTATACGATTTACCAGAATCGCGTAATCTTTTCCTCTTATTTAAAGCTAATTCAGATGGATTAATGGACCGTTTACAAGTTTTATTTAGTCGTTTATCGTCTGTCGTTAATTTAAGTTAAGAACAAATTATACATTTTGCATACAATACATATTAATGCTATTTATTAGTCTGAATTATTTATATACTAGGTACTAAAATTATTTTATTTTATTTTAATTTTTTTATAACTACACTTAATTAATTAATTTTTAGTCTGAATATGTTTTATTTACATACTTTGTAAAAGGTTAGATACCCGTTAATAAATAACATAAATAAATAATTATACTTAAATGATACCTTCATAATAAGTCTCAACAAGCTACCTTATTCTACATTTTAATTTAAATTTTCCAATATTCTTACAGCATGACCCATGAGACCTAAACTTTGAACTAAAGTAATTTGTTGGGATTTTTTGTTGTTTCTAGATGTTATACTGTATCCTTCCAAAATTCAAAGTTATATTAGATATAAAAATTAAATTATATTTGATATTAAGTGAGTTTGATTTTTTCACAGTGTTATTTTACAACTTTGTAAGACTCTTGTACACTTATGGTTTTGGAAAAAGTCTAATATTTGATAAAAACATTGATCCATGAGTGAGTAGTCTTACTCGTAGCCTTACTCGACACCAACTGTTAAGCAGAGCAGTTATCTTGTTAACAGCTATTTATAATGTTATATTTGACCAATACTAATGCATAAAAAATTGATTTTATGATATTATTTTATTCTGAATACTTTTAAAGTTTTAACGTTTGTCAACAGCATTTATCCCTGCAAAATAAATGGCAAAATATACAAAAAAGCAAAACCCTTTTGTCCATATACGATTGTTCACCTGCCTTTGGATTTGGGTACAAGCCAGTATGGGTCTGTAAACTATGCTTGAAATTTCTATGAACTGCAGAAACTGCAAGTCTTAATTTTGAGATTTGTAATTTGAATTTAATAATTTAGATTGTTGATCATTGATTAACTGTTATTTGACATTTTAAAATATACATAAAAACCATATTTTTGGCCCCCATATCTTAGAAACTCATTAGGTACTACGGACCTTTTTCTCTTAGAACACAAAGTTAAATAACTCAAAAACTACTAGTACAAAGTTTGATTTTGATACTAACCTTTCAGAAAAATTATTTACTGTATACCTACTTTATAGTTGAATATTGGTGTTCTCATTTGAAAAAGAAAAGTTTATATCACACGAAACTCCTTAAGTAGAACAACAAATCTCAATCATTTAAAAATATTGTCTTCAAGAATATTTTAAAATTAAAAAAATCATATTTTGAATAACTGCATTACTGTGGGGTGAAAGAAGAGGAGGCACCCTGTATATTGCATATTTTTGCATATTTATTGAGATAAACCATAAATACAAAAGAAAATATTATATATTATTTTATTAATTTATATATTCTTAATTCATATAGATGATATCGTAAGACTATCTTTGCATAACAATTAACTGATTATAATTAATAACTGATTTTACAACATATATTTTAAACTATTATGCACCCACCTAATTAGAAAAAAAATACATTTATATTCAAACATTATATATTAATAATAACAATTTTAGCTATAATAGTATTAGGTATATACTATTTGTGTAGTTTTAGTCTTAAATCTATTCTTATTGTCAATATATGACACAATGAATTGAAATATATAATTATTTTTTAAATTGGAAATGCTTGAGAAACTCTTTTAAATGATAAATTGAGATGAACCATCTATACAAATAATGCATAGTAAATTAAACGGCCACATAAGAAGAACATAAAGAAAACAAAGAAGTTTATAAAAGTGGACATTTCAAAAAAACGTGTATATTTTTTTAAGTTACTTAAGACTGATTAATAAATTACAAAACAATATTGTAAAACTATTGTGTGGCTAACAGAATTACTAAGAGATTTAACAACCTATAGCCATATAGGTATTTTAAATTATTATGTAACTAACCAAAAGATAAATAAATAGATTTAAATTTTAAATTCAAACATTAAATCAATTAATTACAATCATTTTTGTTTTTTTTTCAAAACCGAAGTCAAATTAACTTTTCTTGATTACAACATCCAGTTTTAATGTAATCTTCAAAGGCAGAATTTTTGTTTGAGTATTTAGATACGAAAAAAATAGAATTCAGGACGAGTAGTTTATGAATCATAAGTTATAAGTATTTTAACTTTATAAGAATACCCAACTTTTCGATGGCGACAAAACAAAACCGAATGTGATCGTGAATTGTAAGGCGCATTCGAGGACGATGGAAAATTAGATGGGATCCACGAAAAAATCATTGAACCAATGAAAACAAAGGTAAGCTGGTACTCGATAAGAATGATACCATAACATTTCTATCGATTTCCTTAAGGGAAAAGCATTTGACTGGTTTCTGAGAACAATGTCTACTACAGCATCCAATTTAACAAAACCTATAAAGACACATACAGAAAAACAGCCGTCTGTGATCGAGTGTTTTCTAACACATCACATTTCAGAATCTGTTTAAGACACGTACTGGTAAAAATTATTATAAATGTGATTTTTGCGATCAAGCTTTTTCTCTTGCATCAAATAACACATACCAGTGAAAAGCCATCTATATGTAATATCTACGACATCAAACTAAAGAAGGTCCTCAACTTACAGTCAGAGCCGGCGTGACTCCTACAAAATAACACAGCAAATATACCTATAATATGTATAGTACAAAGAATTATGATCCATTATAATGAACGACTATATAGTCAATACTAATAAAATAACAGTATCGGTGGGAAAGAAATATGAGGAAGGACATGAAAAAACAAATAGCAGTGATGACATAGATGATTGATCTGACAAACAATTTGAAGATTCTTTACAGCAGAAAACGCAAATGATGAATATATTATGTTCATATTAATTCATTTCAAGTCAGATATTTCTCCGTATTTTTTTTCCATTTTTTTATCGTTCCTGACAATCATCTTATGATTATTAATTCATATTTATTCTGTTTAGTGTAACTGTGTAAGTATTTAACTTAAAACTATGATATAAATTTTAACAATAAGATTGCACATATTATATAACATCACTGATATAATATATCAGCTATACTCTATTCAGTTCAAGTTGACCCACTATCGAGCATGCATTTTGACTATTGAACCGCCAAAACTGTGTGCTAAAATTGCAAATTCAAAAGATTAAAGATTTTTTTAAATGTCCAGCTGATCCAGAAATAGAATCAGAATCAGATGATAATTTAGGATTATAGCTTCAAAGACTGCTTTCAAGTTAATCCACTCTTTAGCTTACAAATGTAAAATTTTTTATATAGATGCCCACCTTGTCTGTTTAAACTGGGGAATGTGTTTATCTATAATACTGTCTACTATAGTAGTATGGTATGTCGAATTATGGAAAAAAGCAGTTGTTCCAGTTATATCGGCAAAAACCACTAGTAGTATTTTTTTTTTAAAGATTAAAATAATTGTGCACGTGGTCTTTATAAACTTCATGTCACAAAATACTTCTAGATGGATTTTTAAAATATTATCCTTAAAATTGAAATCTTATTCTGATGTAATTCAAACAGAATTTGATTGACTTAATAAAATGCATGGCCAACAGAGTAACCTCTATGAATAAAAACATCCACACACCCAAAGATATTTAGTGTATACATTTGAAATGAAAGACCCACAAAATAGTCTTGAGCATATTTGTCTGCAGGCAAGTATGTCAGAAGAGTTAGTTTACTATATTCAAGTAAATTGTTTTCGTCAAATTTACGCCATGTAAGGATATTCTAAAAACAATAGAACCAGAGGGGTATCGCTCTCTGGGTAGGCAACTGTTAAAAAATGTCATAATTACCTATAGTAAAATAATAAGTAATAACCAATGTATTTAAAAATAAAATCTATAAACAAAAATATTCGTATTATGTGTATTGTAATTTTTGAAATGCGTAAGTAAATAGGCACTTTATATAATCGACTATCGACAAATATCAATGGTCCGAGTCGATCTCTCGACTATCCACGGACGATAATAAATAATCAAATGACATAATATGACGATTGACAACACGTAGGTACCTATTTTACTATTAAAATATGCTTTAAAACAAACCATTCATAATATCATTGATTATAAATACTATTTAAAATAAATAATATTTTATAAGTAACTATTAAGACATCAACACAGTTCTTCGTTGTGAACGGCCCACAAACTATAAGAGTAACCAACAACACTGTATAGGTATATTATAATGTTATTTTATTCATTTAACAATTTAATTGATCCTTCGCATTAAAACTTCAGCTCCGGGAAATAATTTAGTAGCACGGTTCACCACCGAACATCATGAGTACTGTTAAAACTAAAAGGAGTAATCATGAAAACTAGAGACGAGGAGATCAAACTCCTAAAGCCGACTGTCATGAAAGTGGGCCGATGAAATTTGCCAGGTTATTCTGCCACCAGAAGCGCGTCGTTCGATAGGAGGGTTACGTCTTAACACATACTCTTTAATATATCCATTCTTTTTGATTTTTTGAATTTAAATTGGTTATAAATTATAAATTATTATTCATCACCTGGCCGTGTACACCTAAATATACAGTTCAAAATATATACACATATAAATAAATTGATTCATGCTAAGCTATGTATAGGCATGTGCAATTTTCTATTTGTATTAGTTAATTTTAAATTAATGTCGATAAAAAATATTTTGCTCTGTCAAAAAACCTAAAAATATAATACAAGTTGAATCATAAGTTGTGGTTGGTGGATGCAAATTAAAAAAATGTTGAGAGTATCACCACAATACTTTTTTATAAGCGTCTAAAGTTAAAATTCATAAAAAATTTTCTTTTTAAATCTAAAATTATAAAATATTATACAAGATTCCTTATAGTTATTTCTATCTTAATCAAAAAATAAATGTCTACCAGACGTCCAAATTAAGTTTCGATGAATGTTTGAAATTGATATTTATACAACATTGGATAATCAAATGATTTCTCTTATAGCGATTTTCTTTTTTTTGTAAATTGTTATTAAAAACGAACAACTGTAGACATTTGAAATATACACCACTTGTTTATTTTATCAATTATTATACATAATACAATTTTCAAAATATTTTGACTCGTTTTGATCAGCTTCATTGACGTTTTCAATTTTCAATTTTTTTAGTTTTTTTTTCATTAAATATCAATAACATTATTTGTTGAGTCAAAAAGACCCTCATAAAGTTAGCAGCACTACCATAACAGACACTTATGAAATACATCCAACAAACTTGTTGGACATTGTTGGATTACTCACAGACTTTGTTGGACTTTATTTTTGCTGTTAGAGCTTTAGACACTTTTGTGCTGCCAACTATACTCCAACAGCACAAATTTACGTTAGCGAAATTTCATCCGTATAAAAAGTGTCTAGATTGATTTGTAGGACACTGTTGGGCCACTCCAAAAATTTGTTGAACATTATTTTCGCCGGTAGAGCTTTTGAAACTTTTGTGCTGCCAACATCACAACTTTACGTTACCAAAATTTCACCCGTATAAAAATGTATGCCTGACTTGCTCATTGTTTTTTTAATCAATAAATTAATAATTATCTCAAATGTAATAAGAATAATTTTATTTAAACATAAACCACCTCGTTTATTCAATAAAATATTATTCAAAAAATAATATTACCTGTATGAGTTGATTAGGATATAATATGTAGTTATACAATTAAAAATATTAGAATAAGAATTATAATATTCTAATAAATTAACAAGTTATAAAAAAAAAGGGTATATGGCAACTTAATCCCGAATAAAATATAACATGTGTGGTGTTACACTAAGATTTTGTAAACTGCTGAGTCTTTTTATTTTGCGGCTTATATCATCATGGAGTTCCCAATATCCACTGGCCCGGTACACATATGACACGTAATGACCCAGATTTCTTATTGTTGGTGCAACATAGGCAATCACACCAATAAATCTGAAACTATGATTAAAAATAAAATAAAATTTAATAAATACAGTTATAAAAATAAAATGAAATAATCTCGTATAATAAGATTGTTATTACACTAAATTCATTAATTATTTTAACTTTTAAATTTTTAATTTTGGGATAATTATTAAAAACCCAGTTCTAGAAAATGATTAAACATAACCTAACATCTTTAAAAATTGTTTGATTTATTAATGTATATGATAGGATATTTTATCTTTTATATTGTGCATTCTAATTTTTAGATTAGTACCATAACTAAGTTAGATGTTTTTTGTTTATATACCTACGATATTCTAGAAATATTGTAGGTACCTACTGTTATAACAATATAATATGTGTACCTGTAGTTTTCTACTTTAATGTTTAGTGGTATATCTTATAATTTGCATGTAATTTCCCGTTCTTGTCTACTGATGTTCATATTTGTTTCGATAAATAAATGATATCCAATATCTTTAGTGATTGAAATTATTCCTGAACATCCATCTCATCTGTAGCATTTTCTGCTATACCCACTAAGTTGAGATGGGGTCATATTAATAGCCTCCTGTAATTCACTAAAAGAACCTAATAGTATACAAAACACGCAATCATTACAGTATTTCTTATTAAAATGTATGTTATATATTTATAATAATAATTATTCTTTAGAATATAAATATACCTGAAATTAATTTATTCATATCGATAGGCATTAATATTGTATTGGCTATGAATTTTCCGCATTTATGATTACTGCAAGTATGGTACTGATAAATACTTGGAGCTTTTGCGAAAAGTTTTTCAATTAAACTTGCAACATTGTATTTTGCATTGTATTCAATAAATTGACTGACACACTCATTTGTTGTGCAATAATCTTTAAGTATCAATAATCGTTCTTCGTAAAATTTACCAGTAGCACCTTGTTCAACTAACCGAATAACAAGATTTAAGGTTAAACATGAACTTTCATTGACGTAACTTACGTAATCTGAAGAATCCATATATGCTGTAGCAATACCAGTAATAGCATATATGGATTCTATTCCTATGGTAGTAATACCATAGGAATAGAATCCATATATGCTGTAGACACCATTTGTAAAATTGAGTCAAAAGTGCAGGTATTAGTAATGTGGCATCGTTTTTTGTTTGGGTTTTGGCCAATCATTATTGGTCGCATTAAACTTCCATTTTTCACTAAACTTAATCTATGCTTCTTCATATTATGGTTTATTTTGAGTATTTTTCAGAGATCGAATTTCCGGATGTTTTTCTAAATACAAAGATCTTTTACTTTGTTGCAATTCCTTTTTTTCCTGCAAAGATGAACTTGCCTTGTTCTTCCAATTCTCAATGATGGTTTCTTCCGGAGTTGAACAGTGACTAGTGTTAATGGAGTCTGTATTATGTTCTGTGTTTTCATTGAAAATAGATACTTTAGTAATATATTCTTTGGCGCTATGTGCCTTCGGGGTTTCTTAGAGGGGTACTGGAGCGAAGAATTTTCCTGGTGTTTTGCCAAAGGGAGTTGTTAGTGGTGTATAGGGATACGAGATGGTTTGTTAAGTTATCATATTTTATTTAAACTAAGATTCTTTTGAGTTTATTGGTTAGATGATTAAATAGTCGTTTGCCAGAGGGATATTTAGTTCTTTGCCATACTGCACGGGCTATCTTTTTTCCGATATTAGAGTTTTGACAATAAGTGGAAGATCAGATGTGGGCTTATCGGGTGGGTTAGGAATTGTGGAGGAGGACTGTGGTGTTTGTTGAATTGACGTTGTCAGGGTGTTAACAGTTTCGTCTATGTCTTGTGGTGGTTTTAATCTAATTTTGAGATCTATATGGAGTTGGGTTCTAAATTCTTCCCAGCCCATACGGCCTTGAATGAGACTGGGTTTGTTTGGCTTTATGGAGTAATCGGTGTGTCTATTGTGAGAAGGACTGCCGAGTGATCAGAGCATAGATAATTGAAGTTGGTTCATAGAGGCTGTTTGATATTTTCGTGAAAATATATCTGAAGTCTGGACTTTTTCTTAGGGATGTAGACCAATAGGTTGGAGAAGGAGGAGCCAATATCTTAAAGTTGTTTTGTTGCGATAGGTTATATAAGGTGTTATCGCGAGAGTTGTCGACGCGACAGCCCCTTTGTATGTTTTTCGCGTTTAGATCGCCTCCGATTATAAATCTTTGGCATAGTATATTGAAGAAGTGCTGGAAGTGAGGCGGCGTTATAGAATGACGGGGAGGACAGTAGATAGCATAGATATTGATCGGAATATTGTTTAATATTAAAGCAATTCCGCAGGTTTGTATATGGGCTGTTTGGTATTGAGGAAGAGTGTAGAATAATGAGGATCTTATGAAGATAGCAGTACCAGCATGGGTTTATTTGTGCGATATTAGTAAGGCGTGTTTCTGAAATTAGTGCAATATCAATTCTATTGTTCTGTAGGGTGGCTAGTAGTTCGTTCTTACGGTTGGTTAGGCCATTGGAAGAGTTCCAGGTTAGAATGAGGAGAGAGTTGGATGTAAAATTATTGGCTTGCGATTTTAATGTTTGAATTATTTATGAGGTTTGAGAGGACTCATTATTATTGGTTAGGTTGAAGTGGTTGTTGGGAGGGGGACCCTTAGCCGCGTTTGCATACGTACGTGGGTACGTTGAGGACTTTTCATTTAGTTGAGAGTGATGTCCTGGAATGGAGGAAGTGTTGGGTGGCTGTGGTGGTTGAGATTTGTAGCTTGAGATTTTGGCATTTTTACTTGAGATGTTGGTGGTTTTATTTGAGAAGTCGGGATGCTTCCATCTGAGTTGTTCGAAGATAAAACAACCCTTATAGTTTGCTGGATGAGGGCCGGAGCAGAGAGTACATTTTTGAGGGAGCTCTGGAGGTTTTATACGGGAAGATGTTAGGTGGCTGTCTCCGCATTTGACGCATTTAGGGGAGTAAGCGCAGTAGGTTTGGGTGTGGCCATAAGACTGGCAGTCAAGGCATTGCGGTATTTCCCCGTTTTTTATGTGGTTCTTCATTTTGACTTTTGTATGTAGTTTGGATGTTGATTACATTTTTGACTGAGTGGCCAATTTCTTCAATCGCAGTAACGATGTCATCAACTGGGGTAGTTGGATGAAGATTTTTGACAACTATTCTTAAGGATTTTTCCGAGATGAGTTGGTATGTGTGGTATTGGGATTTAATGTCTTTAAAGAGTCGGATTAATTTCCTGTAGTTTTCCGGGCTGTCAGTTTGAATTTTTAGGTGGGATATAGAGGACTTACAAAAAAGCTGGTTGGACCAATTAGGTCACTGATACTATTAAGTTTCCTTATATTATTGTTTGCTGTGATCAACGCTGGTTTTCTTGTTCTATTGTCTTTTAATTATGGTCCGGCCACTCTAATTTGAATATTTTATTGATTTTTATTATTGTTAGCCATAGGGTTGTTACTTTACCAGCAATAGGACAACTCTGACACCTTGTGTCTGTTGGTCCAGCTTTGTGAATTGCACGTGGTTTGTTTGTTTGGCTGACCGTCTTGTGCCTGTACCATTTGTTCTGCGTGGCCATGTTGTGTAAGTGAGTTATACCTTTTATAGTTGTGTGAGCTGCAGCTCGATACTTAGTATTAGTTTTTTTTTGGTCACCTCAGTATTATTGTATTGTTATAAAAGCCGCCTGAGGCACTATTTGCATTTTGGCTATTATTATTGTTATTATTATTATTATAATTATATTGTTATAAAGGCCGCCTGAGGCACTATTTGCATTTTGGCTATTATTATTGTTATTATTATTATTATAATTATATTGTTATAAAGGCCGCCTGAGGCACTATTTGCATTTTGCTATTATTATTATTGTATTGTTGTCACCAGAGCCATTTTAGGCATAAGTGAATTTTTTTTCAGTGTAATTATTTTGCCTTAGGCGTTTGTATTATTTATTATATTTATTTCTTTATTTGAGTCAACTTGGCTGTGATTTATTAAATTGTTTTTTCTTATTGTAATTATATTGGACCAATGTGGTCAGTTATATTCCATCTTATTCACATTTATATCTATATATCATTGTTAATTGGCCTTAACTACTGTTTTATTATATTACCAACCAGGCAGTTTGTTTTATTATTTATAAGTTCTTATTCATTTATTTAACTTTATGTATCATACAGTCCACCAAATCCTTTTTATATAACGACAAGGCTCGTCCACTATTGTTGTGGTCACCTTATGCGCCAACAATAATTATAGAATATGTAATTTTTTTTTATAATTGTTGACTTATTATTAATTATTTATGTGTTATATGATTTTTGACTTATTATTATAAATTATTCATATTTTAAATGAATTTTTTACTTATTATTATAAATGATTCATATTTTACATGATTTTTGACTGAAGATTATTTATATTTTATATGATTTTGTTTGATTAATTGTTGAGTGTATATTATAAGCATTTTCATATCGCTCAAACGGTAGTTTTAGTTTACTAAACCCTCGCTCAAACGGTACATTCACCTAAACAGACTATATTTTGTGTCGATTCGTCCAAACGGTCTACACCCATAGGGTGAGCCGGTGTGTGTGTATTGAATGCTTAAACTTATTATAAATATTTTTAGATAGGTTAAAAATTAGATAAATATACTAGTGGTCGGAGTGACAGGGCTCTGAGAGCTGCCGACGATTAACCAAATAAATAAGGAAAAACAGTTTACAGATCAATTAGAAGATTTATTTGATATAGCTCATGCCAATACTATGCAGATGATTAGTTTGGAGGAAGACAATAGTTTTTTGACTTTACAACAACAAAAGGGAAGGCCTGGTTATTTATCTGGTGTAGATTATGCATTTATGAAAAAAGTTAAAGCTAAAGAAGAAAAACAAGAGACACTAAATGCTAGAAAAAAACGTCATTACGAACAATGTGCTGCGACTTTTAATAAACGTAAGTTGGTCATTTTCTTAAATCATACCTTTATTTTTAATAAATTATTAAATCGTTTTTTTTTTTTACTTAATTTTGTAGAATCTACTGATTTCAGTGATGACGATTTTTCCGACGAAGTTCCAAATACTACTGAAGTTGACTGTTTACCAGGGCCTTCTACTGATTCTAATTCTAATATAATGGATATTTCACAAACTTAAATCACAATCACTAATAAAACACGAGGTAGAAAAGAAATCATGACGGAAAAATTATCTTCAGCCGTTGACCGTTGTAAAATTAGTGACAGAGATGCAGTGCACATAATAATTGCATTAGCCGAAGGACTTAAAGTCGAAGTTAGCGATTTAGTTGTGAACAGATCTTCCATACAACAGTATCGCGAGCAATCGCGTATGGTTTTAGCAAAAAATATTCGTATAACATTTTCAACATCTGAATTAAATGCAATGGTCTTACCCTGGGATGGTAAATTGCTCTCTGATTTAACTGGAAAACAAACTGTTGATAGATTACCAATTGTTATAACTAATAACGGTAGTGAACAACTATTAGGTATACCTAAGTTATTACAAGCAGTGGCGTAATTGGGGGGGGGGGGGGGGCAATTCCCCCCCCCCCCCATAAATAGTTGTGGGGGGCAAAGATATCATTTTGCCCCCACAGATAATCCAACAATATAACCCTTCGAATTTTCTTAAACTAAGAAAGGATGCAATATTTTTAACATATTATAATATTAAAATAATTTTTTTTATTNAAAAAAATAATCCCATAATATTATTCCGTGAAGTATAAACACGATTTTATATTATAATCTTGAAATTGTGAACCATGATTATTGATTACATGGACGGAAAGTTAATTTTAGATCACTAGCAAATTATATTAATAACTGATAATATAATTATTATTTTGTTTTGTTTATTTTTATACCTACGCGGATTTATTATACGACATTGCGTTATGCCGTGTTAATGTGCTTTACTAAAAATCTATACCATTTTGTTGAAATTTGTAAATATTATTTATATTGTCAGGCGTATTAAAAATGTCGAATAAACGGCAGTCGAGTAGGTGGCAATAGAAAACTAATTTTAAAATAAAAGTGTACTTAATCTTTTATTTATTTTTTAAGTTTTGTTTAATAAAGTAATTACATTTCCTTTAGTTATTATTTATTATTTATTATTCACCAACAATAGAATATGTTTAAATTTAAATAATATTTATACTAGTTACTTTTTTAAACTAATTGTAGTATCTTTTTATTAATGAACTTTTTTGTAGGTACTTAATATTTATAATACTATTTAACAATACGAGTTCTAGTACCTGCTACTACAATTTGTTTCCAAACCATAAAATTAGTTTTAAGACTAAACTGGTGGAGGGGAGGGGGAGGTCAGGGTTTTGATTATGGTGAATAAATAATATTGCCCCCCCCTAGATTTTTATCCAGTTACGCCACTGATTACAAGGCACTTCGAAAGCTTAAGCAGAAGCTATTTACCAATATCTAGGTGAGTGGGGATTAATGGATCACGTAAAAACAATGTGCTTTGATACTACTGCGTCAAACACTGGTTAGTATAGACAAAATAGATAATTACAATTGTATAATAAAATATTAATTTTAATATCATTTTTATAATAATATATATTTTAATAATTCAAACATTTAAATTTGTATTCCTTAAGCAGAATTGGCGGTTCATGTGTTTTACTTGAACAATGGTTGGAAAGAAGTTTATTGTATTTACCCTGCCGTCATCACATTTATGAGATAATTTTGAGAAGTGTTTTTGATCATAAATTTGGTTCAACATCTGGGCCAAACGTCCCTTTATTCCAACGGTTTCAATCAGCATGGCCAAAACTTAATCTTAACAACTTCAACCCTGGACTCCAAGACACTGAAGTTAGTCAACATTTAAAAAATTCGACTGTATGTATTTTAAAATTTTGCATAACTGAATTAACTAAGATTCAATGTAGGGAAGATCGGTATTTCTCGAACTGTTACCTTTTTGAATGGTACTCCTGCTCGTGGAATCTTTTTTCGAGTTCCAGAAGCAATTCATTATGCTTGCTGGATGTCGAAGACCATATATTGTTTAAAAATATTTATATTTCGTCAAGAATATAAATTAAACAAAAGAGAATACGAGTCAGTTCGTGATATTTGTATTTTTACTGTTAATAATGTTAATTATTTCTATGTTAAAGCGTGGTTCAATGCCCCAAATGCTTGTTTTGCACCACGCCAAGACTTACAATTTTTGAGTGACCTTTATGATTATAAAACAATAGATGAAAAGTTATCTGACGATACAAAAATAAAAATGGTTCAAGCTTTAAAAAATGATAATAATGTAGATGGAGATTAAATTAATGTAGAAAAACGTTTATGTGTAAAATTAAATGAAATACCAAGTGTTATAAATAAGACGGCTGAATAATTTATATCAAATAAAACATTACATTTTTTTAAAAGGTTCAATATAAATTATAACTTTATTGAAACATCGCCGTCAACTTGGGAGAACAATTTAGAATACAAACGGGGTAAAGAAATTATCAGCAAATTAAAAATTGTAAATGATGCGGCTGAACGAGCTGTTAAATTAATTGAAGATTTTAACAAGATTGGTTCAAAAAATGAAGAACAGAAGCAGTATATTCTTCGAGTTGTCACGGAGTACAGGCAACGGTATTTAAATTCAAATAAAAGCACTCTTATGGAAAAATTATAATACGTGCATGCAAAATAAAATGTTGGCTGAAATTTAATAAAAATGTATTTATAATTTTGAATTGCTTATAAAATTAAAATTCGTTTTTCCTTACAAAATATGTATTTATAATTTAATTTGTTCTTTAATTTTATGAATTACTCAATTTTTAAAAAAATATTAACAATGTTAAACTTTGAGAGCTTTGGGGCACGGGTTAAACTTATCCAATTATGCTCACATTTTTATACATTTGAACCCAATTAGGGGGATCGATCACAAAAATTTAAAAGTTTAAAAATAAGAACCACCCTGTAGACACTTTGAAAAACTCAGCGACATATAGAATTTTCCATAGGGAAAGAAACACGTTATAATTCTAGAGCGACGGAGCGAGCGAATATACCAAAGGTATCCTCGCACGAGGAGCTGTTATAATTATTTAACAAATTTTTTTTAGTTTATTTCATATTCAGTGAAAAGTATTTAAACATATTTTTATTTTGTTCACATCTATTTAGTTCTCTTAAATGTATATATAGTAGGGTGCGAACGAGGCATAATAACTCTTCTAACGAAACACACCTTTTCGGAATTATTGTAAGCATCTTGTCAGCCAGTCTTTGAAGTTTGAATAATACATTTTTTTTTGTCAAAGTTTTCATGGACGAACAAGATATCCTAAAAAAACATGCAAATTGATTGTTATTATTTCACATTTCAAATTTAGAAGTACTTAAGTAAATTGTAATAAACTTTTGACATATAAAAAAACCAGTCGTTTTCTGTCTTTGAAATCTTATCTTCCAAGTAAGGATGTTTTATTTTTTAATTTTTTGGCCACTGAATACGTTATATACTTCAAATTTGCTTACTCACACCTATCATTTGAAAAAACAAAGTTCATCAAACAGAGACTTGAAATAATAATAATAATTATAATTTATAATTTATTGTTAATATATTTTACTTTACTTCTAGTTCAAACGGTTTAAGTAAACTGAGCTGATTTTCCTTCATCTCAAGTTTTTTGGAAGTATTAGAATCATTTTCCAAAACTCCTGAACTCTCAAATATTTGTGATGTAAACAGGGTTCACCAGCATTTAGTATACATATTTCATTTTGGCTGTTTTCTGTGTTTTGATTAGATATATACACCACTGAGGTTGTTTACCTAATATATACCACCTTAAGCTAACAATAGAACAGTTATAAATATAATACAGCTCTACTATAAATGAGTATCTACCGGTATTTAAAATTTACAGGAGTAGAGTGATCATTACATCCAACCATCGCCCTCACGAAGCTAAAAAAGTTTTCGAGTACATCCTGGTTCAAGCAACGTGTTATAATATATTATAATGTAACTTTAAATCTTCAAACAGATTTCTTTGAGCAAAATTGGACATGAGAATGCCTTTCTTAAATTGCATAAGAGCCTGTTTCTCATTAACACTCATTGTGAGTATGAACTTATCCTTACGAGCCAACAATTCATTTTGACGTTTCAAGTCTAGTATAGTCCTTTGAATTATCGCTTACCACGTGTTGCGAATTTAGTAAGTCAATTCATAATTAAATTTTTATTATTTGTGTTCATAATAATAAATATACTTCTTTCCAGTTTTAAGGTTTTGCCAAATTCTTGTCTGCATACTACTGGATTGCTTTAGAAACAGTTCGTGAAAACAGTTGATCTGCAGTTTTTACTTTTTGTCTCTGAGCACCATGCACATTTAAATAATGATCAGTTATTTTGTAAGCGAACTTCAATTTAGATTTATCTTACACCATGAACAAAGATTTACCGCCTATACCTTCCAAGAAATAATTCTATAAATTAATATTCGACTAAAAAATATTAATAAATCAAACCATTGTCTGTTTTCAGGACAAAACCAAATTTGACTAAAATCAATTTGATTAAATGGGGTACATCAAGCCAGCACATGGATATTTCTGTCCACACTAGGATGTTTAAATCCATTATTAGTGTGTGAAATATCCTTTGATTTCCTCATACCCAAAGCTGAGCATTAACGAGATTAAAATTAAGTTAAAACGTTAAGTTAACTAACTCGTTACTTTTTTTTTTAAACTAACTTAATAAGTTAAATTTTTAACATATTTAACGTGTTAACTTCTAGTTAATTATAAACAGAGATTTTAAAATTAAGTTACATTTTAAATTTGATATAACCCATTGATTTATAATTGTGTTGGTTTAAGAAATATTAGATAATAATATACATCATATAAAATAAATAGGAAAATCCTAAAATGTATAGTTAATAAATAATAATTATTACTGGTTGTTTGATATGAACACAATTTACATATAGACATATAGCCCGGTATTTCCAATTTTGTAGATAGCATGTATCCAGTGAAACGCGCAATTCGTGTGTAGCCCCGACGTCTGTGTACTTAATTATAAACTCATTTAGTCATTTCCTAGGTCACTTTACGAATACGCCACGCATCCCGAGAAATACGTTATTACTTGAAATTATTAAAATAACTCATGGGGAAAAATTTATTTCTGAACATCTTGGTTAACTCTGATTCGATAATTTCTTTACTTTTCCTATGATGAAATTGTTGTTGATAATTCTGATATGCGTACTATTTCTGACTACATTTCTAACACTACTTTTTTTCATAATTGTCCAATGAATAGTTGAAGAATAATTTCAAAAAAACATCAAAATATGTTCAGAGTCACCCCTTAATACGGTAGTATAAAGTTTCCAAATGATTTACCAATTCAACCAAAAAAGGTCTACATTAGGAATAACACTGCAATACCATCATCGGTAAATGTTGAACGGCTATTTAGTGCTGAGGGTCAACTTTTTGACAAAAGAAGAGGTTTAATTTGTGACAAAAATTTTGAAATGACATTGTTGTTAAAATATAATAAGTATTTATAATATTAAAATGTAATGTTTTGGTTAATGTAAAAATGTTTTTTTATTTAAAGTTAAAGTATTAAAACCTAATGATTATGTTATATGTAATTAAAATAACTAAGACTACTAACAGGTTAACCTAACCTTATATTATTACTCTTA
>NW_019100720.1:0-30771 GCF_001856785.1 Myzus persicae
CATAAAACTAGGCATATTATACTTTTAGAGGTATCTATAAAATGCTCAAATTTTCTAGTTAGGCCATATAAATCTAAGGAGTTTTGCATTTCTACTTCTTACTGTTACAAAAGCATAAAATAATAAAAAGAACACTTTTTAAATTGACACGCCATCCCTGGATACACACTGTTATGTATATACTGGGCATATTATCATTTTTCGTTAACAAAATACAAATATTTACCTAGTTAAATGACAAAAATTATGTACTTAAATACATAAAAAGTACAAAATAAATTAATGATTCCAAATTTTTCGAAAAATTAATGAGTTTCAAATTACAAACAAAAAAACCAGTTCATGCATATTTTTTACGAAAAAATATGTGATAAAAATATTAGAAATAATAACTATTCGTGATTGCGACATTTTAAATTTCTATTGAAAAAAAATGTGGATATATATTTTTGATAATCATTAAATGCTGTAAAAATTATTTATAAGAAACCTTGTGTTATATTTTCGAGTTTTTTGACACAGAAAAAACTTATCAGTGTATTATAGCTTAATCCAGAAAAAACTGATAAAAGGTGACAGTTTTAAATGTGTATAAATATCTTAAAAAGAACCGAAATATTTTTAAAACTAAATCATGCATAGAAAACGCTATTATAGATACCAAAAACTACCCTGAAACTTTAAGATTGAATCAATTTTACTTAAGCTCTAAAAGATGAAAAAAATAATTAAAAAAGCCACATTTTAAAACCAATAATCAACTCAACATCTTGCGTAGGTATATCTTTTAATTTGACGATTATTATTATAAGATGTGCTATACTTTAAAACATAATTATTATTAATCTTTTGCACTTCAGAAAACTTTATTCATTTTGATTTAACCGTATAGATAATGAAGACGCTTGAGTAAATAATATATAATAAAATCGTTGATAAAACAATATTTTGACATAATGGGATTTGAGTTATTTTACATTTCGTATCTTCAATAAGTATAATATTAGTCTCAAAGCGTGATTCCTTAGAAATATTAAATTTTTAAACAAAAATCAACAAACTTTTCCAGCACTATCATTATATTATACTCCCGTTTTTGAACAGTAAAAGTTCATCAACAGACAGAATTATAGTGAGTTAATTCGTTGATAATTAATTCTTACAGATATCATCAGACACGTCGGCGAGTCTAAATACTGTTGACGAGAAAAAAAAATCGATTGAAATTTAATAAAATTAAATAAGCTTAAGTTAAAATAAGTCTAATATTAACTTCTTAAGATGAAAATGTAATTCGTCGATGTCATGTCAATTAAAAAACAATAGCGGAAACCAAAATGAACTATTAAACCAAAAAGTCAAGTTCAACTTAACTTATTCGCCCGTTAATATCTATTCCATTGCCTATCGGATCGCTTTTAGAGAGATTTTACCATTCGTTATCTCGTTGCTTGCCTTGTTCGTTGTGTGTAGGTTCCATCCATTGTGCGTAGTACATAATAATTACTAGCGAGACTGAAGCTAATTGGGCCACTGCAGATACGGTTCATATTGTTGGTTAATGACAGAATTAAGGCCTTATGATTATAATATTATAATAACGATGCGGTTTTGGTCATCTCACTATCGTCATATCATATACACGCGGAAATAGAGTCGGTATTGTAATACTACCCCATACAGCCCCCCTCCCCTAGTCACGCGTAAACAGTCAATGCATCGTATCAGGTATTATAATATTATTATCATAGTTAATGTGAGAGCGTGACAGCAAAGTTTATACTAGAAATTGTGAGGTGGGTGTATAATATGTAATATTATGTACAATACACTGTGGTGGATAAAGTGATCCATTATATGTGTGGCGGATGGTGTACTCGCTATTGTTTAAAATTATTAATGATTCGTCGCCTATAAATTGCTCAATTAATGTACATTATTGTGCCAAAGTTTTAACCCGACCACCTTATCCGCGACTGTTTGAGTCGCCCGGCAAAATTAAGGGCTTAATGAGCTGTTTTGTCGTAGAATTAAGGTATTGTATACAGGCCGGGATGCCTGTATCAAGAAATTAAATGTTGAGAGCACTGTCATCTTTCGTTTTGTTGCGTCTAAATGTGTGATTGTCAACATTTTTACACGGTGCGAGTCTGTTGTTTAAAGTATTCAATTGACACTCTTGACTTTTTTCAAAACGACCACATATTAATTATATTATATATTTGTCATATTATTTTTCACATTACTATTATTATATGTCCACATCGGTTATATTTTAATAGGCATACCTAATTCATAAATGTTCAATGACCAAAATCTTTAAGCATTTTATGCCATGCATACATACCGTCAACTAAGAATTTAAAAATTGTATTGAATAAAATTTCGTCGTGGTCACAAAAATTATTTATGATAAGTGTTGGCTAGGCATTTGAGAGACATGGAGATTATTAATTTCAAATTTTATTGCTCAACATATCACATAGCATGTTGCTACTACGTCGTCTCAATGCCTAAAATACAGGAAAAATTATTTAATTTGGGAGAAAAGCCGACGGAATATGAAATATTTTAACTTTAAATCACTTGCTGATTACAGTATGCAAGTAGGTCTTACTTGTATTCCTTTGTGTCAATTTGTCATATGGAGATTGCTATAAGTACGTAGAACTGTAAAAATAACGCAAAACAATTTGAAAAAAGGGAGAACTTAATTCTCACATATCTTAGGATGCATCTTTATGGAAGGAATAATGTTATTTCTTATCATCACAACTATCTCAATATTTTAATCGTTTTTATGACCATTGAGTTAGGTAGTGAGCTAAGAAGATATGGTAAATCATTTTTGTGTTTATGTTTTTGCTTTTTTATAGTTGGAACTTCTATAAGCAATACAATACAAACTAATATAATTTTTACTAGTTAGGTATACATTAACTTATAGGCATATAACTTCAAACAATTTAAAAACATAATATTATCATAAGTTGTTTAGTCTTAAATGTATGACTAAATTCGAAACTATTTTGTACTCATATGGATACAACGAATGGTAAAAGGCCAGTTTAAAGTTTTCATTTGAGGCCGCGGACCCTTTGTATTATTCTATGCATAAAGTATATATTATGTAAATATATGTAGTATTAAGTATGTATTTATGCATATAATATTATTATAAAGTTTGATGAGATTTTAAATTATTTTATTTATTTTATATTTAAAATTAAATTAAATTTTTTATAAATAATAAATAGTACAATACAGATATACAATCCAAAATAATACAAGTATTTTAATTTACAGGTTAGCTGTTAACAATCAAAAATTAGTTACTTCATGCTGTAATGTATTTATAAAGTATAATTATATTACCAAATTAGAAATACTAAATGGTATTTAAGATTCATACAATTTCAGTATAATAAATTAGCCATAAAAATTTAGGATTTTTTTTCATACGCCTATACGGTAATTACACTAATACCAATAGAGAGTGATCAACTAACTATGCTCACCCCTATTTTTCCTTTAATTGTGAATTCATTGAAATTCTGATTTTTGGAATTTTTAAATACACTCAAACAATTTATTTTTCAATTCTTGAATTTTTTTGAACTACTTGAGGAGTGTCCTGTGGTGATACAAACTTCTGTTTCTCAAATGAGACAAAACAGTCTCCTTTTTTACCTTGAATTATTTAGCGGATACATTTTGAAATGCTGATGTACCAAATTCAAATTTTAATGAGTAGTTTCTAAGTTATTACAATGTTTGAACTAAGAATAATAGAGCTTAAAAATGATTTTACAAAATAATAAAAACACACTTAAAATTGGATCTAGTATTTACTATACTTGGGCCATTTTTACAAATCATTTATATCCATAGATCAACATTGAAAAATAAATTACTAAAACCGTCGAATCACAAGAGTCCCCATATTTCATAAGCCCATTACCGGGGATTTTAGAACATAAAGTTAATTAACTTAAAAACTTCCCATTCGAATTTCGATTCTGATACGTCTGAATTTTCAGAAAAATTAAACACTGTATTATTTACAGTTGAAAAGGGGTGCTCTTGCTTGAAAAACAGAGGTTTGTATCAACTTTTCGAAAGTTGGATTTTGAATAACATCATTATTGAAGAAAAAAAGGTGATGAGCCTGCTTGGCGAATCACCCTGTATACATTTGTCATTTTGTAGTTATATAACATTATGTATATAATAGTAAAAAGTGTCCGCGTTCTACAGTTTAATGTTTTACCCGACCGTACAAAGTGTCCGCTTTCCGTAATCTTAATTTTTACTAGACCGCACAAAGTATCCGCTTTTCGCACTTTTAATGGTCAATGGTACAAAAGTGACCTAGAACCACAACTGTTACGTACCCAGTAAATGACTATTGTGTTAAATACGTACGTTACAATCCTCGTACGAAAAGTTGTGTTGATAAAGTTGACCAGGCAATTAACAAGTAACAACACAATACATTCCTAAATCTCTAATATATATTATATAATATAAAATGTTGATGGTTTTAAATTATCTACAAAAACTATAGCAGAAGTTGAATCAAACAAATAAGACTAATATGTTAGAAATTATTTTAAACAATTTTAAAAACATCGAAATGTTCGTATTATAATACATACGTTTCACAATTCTATCCCCTTGGGAAATTACGTATTATTTTTTCATCTGAAGTATTTTAAAGACTTATAGAAAAAAAAAATCAAAAAAAAAATCATGTTATTGTTTCAGGACAACTTAACTTTTTGATATCAAAGTTATTGTTTTTATATCCAATTAATTAAAATCGAAAAAATGAATTGAATGAGAAATTCAAGAGTTCTTGTTAACAATATTATTTCTCATATTCTTGTGGACAAAATAGTTACCAATGTTTGTAAGGAGTCGAAAACAAAAAAATATTTTCAAACTTTTCAAAAGTCATTACATAAAAAACTTTTTCAATGAATCATGATAGCAGTATAAACTATATTATTATCTCCAATAGATCACATTTTAACCCAAAATAAGTTTTTTTTAGACCGTTTAATTTTTTTTTAAGTTTTGTATTAATGAGTGAATAATTTAACTTGTGAAAAAAATAAAAAAGTTAAAAAAAAGAATGTTTGTTTAATGTATTCAATATTATAAACATTTTACAAATTAATTTGTTATAAAGTATGTTCTGAATACTTACGTGCCTATCTTAAATTAAAATGAAAAAATAAGTCATTTTAATAATAAATAATTAAACATTATATTTTGTGAATTATGATTTTAATTTTTGATTTAAGACGCTGAAATACACTTATAATTGTATGCTCAACTCTAGGCTTAGTAAAAATTCGTTGTACTCACATAATAGTATTAAATTATGAATATATTTTAAAAATTAAGAATAAGTATGTAATTTCTTTGCTGTCATTGATTAAGTCTCTATATAAAGACGTAAGTATTTGTTAAATTGAATTCGACGATAAGTCGATAAATCATTTATCATTGAATATACAAAAAAAATATGCATACAATATTACAACCTTCGTATATTTTGTGATATAAAAATATTGTTAGTATGGAAATTAATTGTATTCTTAGTAATAGAATGGTTTGAACTAATTTATTAAATATTACATTTAATATGATATAGTAATTAATAATAATATGGTATACACTAAGAAATATGAATAGACATTTTTTATGCATAATATAAATCGATGTTGGAGCTCAAGATGATATTTTATTATTGATTTACGTTTTAAATAAATTATATGGTTTGTTTTCTGTGTTTGACGATGTTTACGATACAGGTACTCTCATGCGTAGACATTTTTACTGAAATTATGGATTCTAATTTTATATATAATACCATGATTATTAATTATTCTTATAACGTTGTTTGGACATGAAAAGCGATATTATTTTCAAGAAATGATAACTAATTTAACCTATTATAATTAATAATAGGACCTGCAGCTACGATGGTTGACACCTATGTTGACACATTTACATATTATTATTGATTTAATTTAATTTAGTTATATAATTTTGAAGTAGATATAGTTTGTTTCAAGAAAATATTTATGCGGCATATAAAATAAATTACTTTCTTTAAGTAAACGTTATTGGGTCAACTATAAATTAAATAATTTTTATAGGAATGCGAATTCTAATATTATTTTCATTCAACATAATATTATTATCCAAAACTTGGTTACATCTCAAATACATATAAAATATTAATATTAATAATCGATTAATATGAAATAGTAGGTATAGTTTACAGATATTATATAAATGTTTTGATTTGTTTATCATCTATACCTACCCAAACACAAACAGTTTATAATGATGCATTTTTAGCACTTATATTATGTTCAATAATGCACATATACTTCTTAATGTAAATTTCTGTTATTAGTATAATATGATAAAACCTATAAATGTGTAAGATATAGAATTTCAGACTTTTGAAATATTACTCCATCATGTTTACTACGATCGAAAAAAATAATGCTGCGTTACATAATAATATAATTTGTCGTCACAATAATGCAAACTGCGTGCACTTAATGTCTTAATGTAAATACAGGGTGATTATATTTAATAGTAAACACTCAATATCCCAAATACCTATAGTATATGAAGGTATTAAAAAAATATATTATTTTAACATAGGATTGCTTTTTTTAATATTTGTTTTTGTTACAGTTTTTTGAGTTAATGTTGTAATCAAAAAATGGAAGAAACTATAAAATTGCAGAAAACCATACAAAAATATGCACACTGAATAAATTTCAAACATTTTGTCTTGTAATAACTGTTCGTTGTGTAAAAAAATATTGTATCGAGATTGTTAATTTTTTCCAGATATAGTGTTCGTTTACAATTTAAATATATATTTACCCTACAGTGCACTAAATTTTGTTGAGGAATCTCGTCAGTAGAATTGTTTGATTTTTTCCATGTTGAATCCTCTTTAATACGTGCATTCATTTTTTACAAACTCGATACTAGATTCTAATGATTAATTTTTTTTTAATGTATATAACAACTGATATCCATTGCACTAAGTTTGGACATTAATCTACGTGTAGCAAACGTATGGTTGAAATTTATTGTAACTACTTCGACAAATTAAGTTGGTTTTGGCTTGAAATGTGATAGCTGCATGATATTAGAACAATATAACATCCGAATATTTTAAATAAGTGATGTCAATTTGCATTTTACATAAATACTAAAAAATCTAATTTTATAAAATACTACTGTCTAAAATTAAAAGTATGTTACACATAGTAATTATTAAGTCCTTACAAAATCGAAGACCAGATTGATAGTGTGATTAGTAATTTGATTCAAATTATGTTGTTGAAAAACGTCAACGTCGACGATAATGGAGAAGCCTTTTATGCAGACAGCAGACAATAATTGCAATTGTTTACTGAATAATATGGGTTGAAAGAGACCATACATAAATTTAAATTAAAAAAGTAATTCCATCTTCAATGCAATCATCTATACTCGTAAATATTCTCTTATTTTACTTTTTTTTTTTGTTTTTCTATTAATTTAACAACCAATTTTACGAAATTACCCTAAGAACTTATTGTTTTAAATCTATCACAAAACAATGTGATGTTACTGATTTTGTTCAACCAAATAAGTCCATATAAATACAAATTAATGTAAGTTTTCAATAACCTGTGTCGCATACGCCGATAAATTCAGACGGACACAAATAAACGAACAAATAATATTATAAAAACTTTGTTAAAAACGTCGTTCAATGGTAACCGTGTTACACAATCAACACACCTGAACCTGTCTTCACATGTTCTTTATATATCATCAAGTTTAACTTAGTAAATCGTACTTACTGACTATGGGTACAATTATACTAATTGTTAATTTATTATGCAAATGTTGTCTTGACCTAGTTTTGAGAAATTCATATTTTTGTGTTGGTATGGTAAATACTCCGGTAAGTATGTCTATGATTTGTTATGAATTTTAATCATCGTCTATAATTGTTTTTTATACCTTCTTTTTGAATAATAATATTTCTTGTTTCTACAAACTCTAATTCTTGCATATCTTAAAAGCCTAATACAACACTAGTTATAGCTTAAAAAACATTTCCTCGACTGAAGAATTCCTATTAACTGGACCGTCAGTCTCCATACTGTCAATAGTGTTTCACATATATAAACTGTGGCGCTCAGAGTCCGTAATAATTTCACCTTAAACTCGAAAACAATGTAATCAAATGCAATTTTGTTTTATAATTCCTTCTAACAATGGTCTTTTATAATAAAATCCAAGTATTTTCGTACACAACAGAAACAAGATTCACGTTGTAGTTACACTCACAGCGACGTGTATCATCAAAACGCTTAGGATTTATATACAAAGTCGTATGGCTTTAAGACATCTTATTCCTTCAGAGTTGTTCATGCAGTTGATTGGAAATTGGATTTACTGTATTCTCGGTTGTTTTTCATTTTTACATGCAAACTTGCGAATGTTATCTGTTACTGTAGATTAGTGTAGTGTATATAGACCCAGTGTGTTCCATCTTTTTTATTCTACCAATAAGATTTACTAAAGTTCATTCGAGACTGTTTTGGACTTATGTCATATTATATGATGTAAACATTCAATTTTAAATATTTCCAACAATCTCCTCACTATGAATAATTATCATAGTAATGCTGGATACTGGAATATTTCTTTATGAAAAGCAAATTATAAGTAATTTTTTCATAACACATTTGTTTTATTTCAACATTCATAGTATAATAATATTATATCTGAGGTCACATAAGGTCATCATTAGAGTCTATAACATTTGGTCGTATCCGCTTATTTTTTTCCCATGCACAACGATTTGAAGCACGAGAATATTAATTTTCAAATACTCGTCAGGATCTTTTACAGCCACCAAAAATAAGAGAAAATACTGTGCATTAAAACAAATGGTTTACAAGCGGTACCGTTGTCGATTATATCGACACGCTTAAATTCTTACGAAACACGAAGTATTATTATTATGTCTGAAAAGTAAATTTGATACGAAAAAATAACTGGCAACAAGTGGTTAATCGGGATCGTTTCTCACGGTAGTCGTAACTGCACGCAGTGACGGCAGTATGCGATTAAATAGAACACAAACCGCGTACATGCGCGGAACACACAACGAGTTTTAAAGGAACGAACACGGTTTTGGATATTTCTTTTCTCGAACGTCCGTTTAAGCTCAAATTGTTTTTATTTTGTTTGAGTTTTGTCTTAAATTGTTTTATTGTTGCTGCCGAAATCCAAAGAATTTAATTAAAACGTATTAATATCGGGTCCGCCCGATCATCGCATAGCTATTCGAACGTACCTATATCTATACCTATGTACATTTTACTCGGTGCCGCCGACAGATTGTCGTCAGCTTTCGTTGGATAATAAATCGTCGAACAAGTGCCTCCGTACGAGCACATTGTTGCTATATATTCATTATGTATAATCGCGAGGAATGTTCGCGAAACTTGTGCTCCGGTGGCTACTGTTGTGATGCTATTCGTGAAGGTGGAGGTAACGGCGGCGGCGGTGGCGGTGGTGTTGTCGCATATACTTTACGGCTCGATAAAACTTCCCGACGGTAAAGTCTAAATACGTTAAAAAATTAAGTTCGTTTATTATGTTTAATAAAAAAAATGTGTTTGTTTCGTTCGCTCGCGATGACATGTGTACGTATATATGCATATATTGCTCGCGTGTGTGTGTGTGTGTGTGTGTGTGTGTGTGTGTGTGTGTGTGTGTGTGTGTGTGTGTGTGTGTGTTCGCATAAATTACGGACTCGGAGGACGGAAGGGACAATAGTAAATAAATAGAAAAATAACCGAGCGTCGAGATGGTTATGGTGAGGGGTGTGGTGGATGCGATGTACCGTATATAGTTTGTACTTTGTGAGAGGAAAAACGACGATAAACCATCAGTCTGAGAGGCGTACATCCGTACAGTGATGACGACGAGGAAAAGGAGGGGTGGGACGGGTTGGCGCACGCGCGCACGACCGCGTTCGCCGCGTACTCCGACGATGATCAAACGCCGCCACCGTCAGCGGGAGACGCGAAGGGAATCGATCAATCGGCCCGGCTCGTTTTTCCGCTTCGATCGCGACGTGCGGAAAAATGCCACCACTGAACATACGACTGCCGCCACTGGCTGTGGAAAATGCATTATTTCGCTGCTGCTGCAGGGTACACGCGGGACCTCATTCACTTTCAACTGTCGTCGCGCCGTGCGATATTCTGTTTTTTGTTTTATTTTTTTAAATTCTTGTAGAATATTGTTTTATGTTTTATTTGAATATTAATTACAAAATATGTGCATCGCCACACTATGAGCGTAAATAAATTCGACACACTAGACGTGATGTATACAATTTTTTTATTTCATTCGTTTTTATCCAAGGCGGGAGCCTATCCAGCTATAGAACCCACGTTGTTCTATATTTATAATAGACTGACAACTCTATACAATTGTAAACTTTAAACACACATTATCAAACTGCTAACGTCAGAGTATTAGAAAATCATATTTCAATAGAATTATTAATACATCAAAAGCGACGGTGTTCTAAACGATTACAATATTTATAAGACAACAAATTATTTCGCTCAGAAACTAAAAAAATATGTATTGATTAATTCTTAAATATTATTTGTAAAACAATATATTGTACTAATATTATTGTTATTTTAATCCTATTTCATTTAGAGGTGGTCAACGATAGCCATTATTGTATCCGTTTTCTGTGTATCTATATGTCTATGTTTATATTTATTTATTTACCAAATCGTTTATAAAGCCGATAATCCATGTCTGCAATTGAACCGTCTTTTCCATGCTTTTTGTTTATAGTAACTACAACAGACCATATTTTATTCATTATTTTTTTGTTCAGAAACATTATTTTATGCTATACATAGGACTAGTAACTCGATATATTCGCTTTAATTACATTTGTATGCATTTCAGCAGTCATAGCCAAAATATTCGGTTTTAAATTCAAAAACATTGATCTGGTTAGTAGGTACCAGTTATATGGCTGGGGCTTTCATGATTTAGTACTGCACAAAGTGGCTGGAGGGTGTTGAAGTATTGATGTGAAACACTCTTTTTACCCATCAACCGCTCATCAACAAACAGTCCAAAACTAAATTATACTCAGCAACGAACGAATCACTTATTAACATTGCGTGGACGTATACATTTGAGAGCTGAAAATACTCGCATGACTAAAATTCGAACCCTCCAATTCGATATAAACTGTGTCATAAATGCTTCTCGCGTCTATCTCTATATGCGCTATTACGAGACCTCCACCGAGTATCCACAGTAACACATGCATTGACTACGTTGTCAAAATGTCCACGACCACTCCCGATTCCGTTCCTAATTAGCTCTCCTCTCTCATCGACAGATCGAAAGGTCTCGTGGTGCAGACATATCAATTATCATTTCTCAGGTACAAATTAAGCATAACTTATTGGTATACTCAACTATAGCACTTCTTCACAAAGTTATTTATTCCAGTATAGTTACACCGAATAGAGATGGGCGTGGCGTATACATCCCGAGCCATACAGATATGTATGTTTTTCTTTAATATCTACAATATTGGGAAACTGCGGCAGTATGTAGAATAAATAGTATTTGTTTGTATAAAAACAATAGAATAATAAATAAGGAAAAAAATTCATATTAGTAAATAACTCAACGAAAAACAAGGATAAAAACTAGTAAAAATGTTGTTATGCAATGGAAAAGTAATATTAAAATAATAGTTATTATAATTTTAAAACGTTTATAGTTTTAGAAGTAATGAATTTTCTTTGATAAAAAAAACAAGCTATTTTTACATATATATATATATGTTTATTTTCTGTTTAAGGAATACATAGGTTTAAGTGCTCACAACACTCTAACCAACTGAGTAAAAGCTGGTGGAAGTTTTGCGTGGTTCGTCTTACGATACGTTCAGAAATTACAGCGA
Organism: Myzus persicae; assembly: GCF_001856785.1. NCBI lineage: Eukaryota > Metazoa > Arthropoda > Insecta > Hemiptera > Aphididae > Myzus > Myzus persicae. The sequence goes on from NW_019100720.1 coordinate 12,065, forward strand.
GAAAATCGACTTCAGAGTTCAACTTTCCTCAAACACACACACACAGTATGAGTTGTTGGAATACGCCGCATTTATCGCGACCGACGCTCGGGGGGCAATTAAATACTTCGTACGATATAGCCATACGAAAACTTGTTCCTTAAAAAATAAAATATGGAAATTGCAATATTACGAACAAGTTCACTTCGCTCATAGGCCAACGTTAAAATGCAGCAAAACATAATTGTCTGGATAAATGCGACGCATATGCATATAATATGTAAAAAGTTTTTTTTTAATATTATTCAGTGTTTTATAATAATTTCAGAGACAAAAAAAAGGGGATGGAAGCGTAAACATTTTTGCTGAATTATTGTGTCCAATTTACATTTACGGCCTAATACGGGGGCCATAAAATATTATTATTAATACTTATTCTCAAATAGAACGCACCAAAGAGCAATATAAGGATGAAATGTATATGAATAAAGTGAGCATATAATAAAACCTTAGATTTGATTTAATATGTTAAGACTGTTATTAGAGTTACATTCAAGTACGGAACAAAAAAATACCCAGATCCCTATTAGACCCCATAGACCAATAGGTAGTACTTCACAATTTTACGTTGTAATAAAATCTTGAAACCACTCGAGTTCTGCAAATGTATTATTTGCATTATCAAGCATTTATTAAGAGTAAAATATTATTGTTATTACACCGTTCATGGACAGTTGTGTTCTTATCGAATTATATCAGCATCTATCTGACAGTCAACTTGGTGGAGTATTTTTATGTCATCGACATGCATTAATTTAGTGCTATTTCGAAAAGGTTTGTCATTAATTAAAATAAGAAATAATATCGGTGGCAAAGGCGAGTAAGTTATCGGTCGACTGTCGAATCTGATCGCACCCCACGTTTTGGCCCCTACGACTCCAAAACAACCATTGGTGATGGTTGTGCGTGTCCACGCGTACAGAATTCACTCCATACATTATTATTTATTGCCACCGACACTGAAATCTGTATGGAATTCGCGTACGAGAATAATATTATATAAATAATATATATTATAATGTACAGAGCGCTCTCGCTAGACGAATAGTCGTGATGGACGTGAATTTAGGAGCAGTGAGCACGACGATTGCAATAGACCGCGCATACCGACCAATAATCCATCAGAGCGTTTGGTCGATCGCTGATAAAATTTGAGTACAATAATATTATTATGTTATTGCAATGAACAACGTTTCAGCCACCATAGTATTATATCGTACACAGCCTCCTTCCAAAATTAAATAATTTAAATATAGGTACACGGATTTAAAGAGAGAGAGAGATGTAGGAATAAGTACTATATATAGTCAAGCCGAGTTTGTGAATGTGAGGCTCTTTTCAGCTTGCAACGTATAGTTTGAGATGTAGAATTGATGTGTGCATATGTTTAAAAAATTTTTTTTACCAAATAAATAGTTTTTATATTTTCTTACCATTTTTCGTTTAGGCCGGGGAATACTATGTATATGCATTATATTGTTTAACATCTTATTCTGTATTTAAGTATTTTTGTAAATATCTTGATTTAAAGGAGAACATTAAACCAATTGGTTTTGTTTTTTAATATGTTATGCGCTAAAAAAGAATATAATTACAAAAAGGGAAGTTTTTTGCACCTATGTTTCACATTAACTTTGACTGATTTCAGTAGATAATAATATTATATTGTTATTTCCACCTATAAATGCGATGAATTACATATTTATGCGCAATACTCAAAATTACATCATATTTTGATCCCCTTAAATTGTATAGTCTTAGTATTTGAGAAACATTTAATTTTTAATGCTAACATTGTCCAATTTTTAATTTTCATCCATTTATTCTTTTAAATCTCTAAAAAAAAATAAAGAAATATGATTCAGAAGAACACGAGACCGTGAGGTGGTAAGACAGTGACCCCATTAATACTGAAATCGAGAAAAAACATTTTTGTCGTAATGATATAATTAAATGTATTTGAAATTATTTTTTTAAGTGACAAAAATAATAATTACGAGATTTTATTTATTATTATTGATTCAAATACCTTATTTTAAATTCGGCTCAATCTAATTTGTTGAATCTGTTGAATGGTTTTTGGTTTTTTTTTTTTAGTAACTGTCACAATCACATGAAAATTTTAAAACAACAAAGCATCTATAATTTAAACATTGTTCAAAATCTACACGTTTTTGGGATAAGTCGTTTATCAAAATTAGGTTTAATATTTACCTATATTATACGATAACATTAATATTTTATTATCACAAGAAATAACGTGTTCGTTTTGCACGGCGCATTGAATAGGCAATTTAGGGGCTTTCGTGTGTAGAATGCCAAACACATGTGCCATACATTGTTCGAATAGGACAGAAAGTAAGTTATTATAAGAATTCAATGTAACACAATATAGTACAATATGTATTTTTCAACGAGAACAATAAAAGTGAAAATTTTAAAATATCAAGTTATATTTTGTTTTAAAAAATAAGAAAATATTGTAAAATTAAAATGTCATTTGTGTACCAAATACCCGATCCATAAATATAAAATAGTTACCAAGACAAGTGAGCAGTAGGTAGCACCTTTTATTAATTGGGCAAATAGTTGACCACATTTCTTATAACATTATACTTAAAGTTTTATCAATGGTTTTTGTTCATTTATATAAGAAATATAAACGAGGGGAAAAAACATACAAACGATATTATTTTATTTGTATATATTATTATCTGAATTAATATTATAAGCTTTCATTTAATATTATTCCTTTTCAATGATTAAATTGTTTATATATTTTATATAGTTTATTCAAAAAACATGCAGTTCCGTTTTCGTTTAAACTGTCAATAGCCAACAGCCCCAAATTTTAGCAATAATAATAACGAACGATTCCGTTGAACCCACGCCGTATTTTGTTCTAGTATAATACGTTCACACATATATATATATTTATGTTATTACATATTGTAATAGTCATTCTCGAAACTTTGTTTAATCCCCCAGGGTCAAATAATTATCATGTTAAGAGCGTACTCCCACCGAAGGTTTTCTGGCATTTGAGATAAATAACCAAATAACATATTTTATAAAAATAATACTTATTGTTATTATTATTAATGATGCAATAGTACCTAATCCTCATGATTATAATATTTTTGACGTGATCAGTTCCGGTTGTTAGAATAAACTTAACAGCGACTGTATAATTTATACACGATCATTGATCACTGCGTAACTATATATTATACATACTCGACATTTTCATGGGTGATTTGAAATTTTAAACCAGGGGGGGGTCAGTAAAAAAAGTTAAAATCAACGCCCCCTCTCATAAAATAAAAATAAATATTTATGTACGTGATAAAACCGTATCCAATTTTCTATCTCATTAACCGATTAAAAATATTATAATAAGTAAGAACTGAATATTTAAAGTTATTAGATTACTGAAATAAATATATAGATAATACTGGTATGAAATGCTTAATAATAAGTCATGCGTGTAGAGCAAAAAAATATATGCCAGGAGACCATTAACTGAAATTAAAAAGGTCAGCATTTTTTATATTCTATTATTATTAACAGAGCAGAGTTATTAAACATACAAAGAATTGTTCATATCTACTCGAAAAAAACACCATTCATTTCAAAGTTTTTAGTAAAACCTTACAAATGTCTAAAATATAAAAGTTAGTAATTAACACTTAACACATTATGCCGCACACCTTTAAAGAGTGAAAAATCAGAGTTCGGAAAGTGCAACACTTATAAGCAAACAAGTAATAATTTATGCACATTTATAACATCATTGACCTGAAAACATGAGACAACTAATAGACTCCATTTCTAAAAACGTTTAAAATATAATTTTAAAAACGCACTTATTTTGGAAAAAAAACGATTTTGAAATTATTAAATTGGTTGTACTCAGGATAAATGAAAGCAATATCTATTTCCAAAAATACAGCATACCATTGTAAGATCATATGGGATTCACACTTAAATAACTCATGATAATCGAAGTACTTATTTGATAAACATTTATTTCGTTACAAAGACCATAGGCTTATAATACTAACTTGTGCATAGACATTCATGGTGGATACCTATTATATTAAACAATATTATATAACAAATAAAAGTATTAAATTCAAAAATTAGTAAGGTCTTTATCACACATTGGATTTGCATTAGGTACAGTAAAGTTGTCTAAGTATTAAGAAAAAAACAATCTACAATATTACGATTCATTTTTAAAAATATAAATTACTTTAATTTATTTAAAGTTCAGTGGATCTCAATTTTTTAAAAATTTTTTCCCGTATGATAAATAAATAAGTCTAAAAAATGATTATTTAAACACTTTTAAGAAATCAAAATAATATGATCATTTTTGAATTTTTTATACAATATTAAAGTGGAGGTTATTTGTAGTATATATTACGTATGTGGAAATAACTGCATTAGAATATCTGCATTATATTTGTATTTACTAACTTTCCAATAATTATTAATAAACATTCTCAACGTATCTTCCTAGAAAATAAATAGATTATTTTATTTATTTTATCAGTTCATGTGAGGTGTTATGATAAAGATTTTCAACTTCGGGGGTTGGTGGATTCAGGTAGAAAATTAGATATCGTTAGAAGTCGGCCATTTTGAGAACTGTAATGCATAGTTGTATGCACCAATGTAAATCGGCGTTTTATTGTCTCCGTGAACATAATCCAGAAAAGTTTCGGTTTTAATTATGGATTCGGATAAAATTGTATTTGACTTAACGGTATGTTCACAATATCAATATAATTGTGGCAGCATTGTACGAAATCACGTGTGTTAAATATTATAATCTCTCTCTGAGCTCTCGTTGTTTCGGGTTTTGGATATTTTTGATCCTGCCATTGTTATTGACATATTTTTAACCACTGACATACATTTTTGACAGTAAATTATGTAATATAATTTTTAACTCAACAGATGAATGATTACTAGTATAATATAATTATCCACAGGCGATATGAATAAATTGATTGAATGTATATTATTATCAATATGTTTCTTTATGAATTATTTAAATAAAACGAATTAAAGTTATGTAAAATAACTAAGTTCTGTGCTTGAATTTCAAAAAAGATATTTTTGCAAGTCGAATTAATATTAATATTATTTGTTTATCCAAGTGGTTTATCATTAAAGTTTATACCATCATAATAAAGTACCATCTTCCTAAAGTACAATGTTGTGTTAAAATATTTTGGCAATATATACATATTAATAGCTGAATAGATTTTCTCATCGGGGAACCACTTTTTCTACTCGTAATAATGTCGCAAACAACAATTGAATTTCACATATCTCCGTAACGTTTTCATCTCTATATTCGAAATCTGAAAATGTCGCCTCACGACCAAAATGATAATATATGAACGAATATCCAACTATTGTGTCTAGACATTTATATTTTGGGTATTTTTTTTCATTTCTACGTGCACGACTTAGAACGTCCGTTCACCGAAAAAAATAAATATTATATATCAAATCGAATCGAGTTCAGTTTTTTTGAAATAAAATAATTGAATATCCATTCGAATTGTCTATATCATAATATATATATATGTATATACATACATATATACTGCAGACAGTCACTGCTGTTGGCGACGATGCATGCTTATCGGACAATCTATTTTCGTATCCCAAGTAAACATTTGACCACAATCCCATCAATTATAATTATGATTGAATGCCAGCGTAGAATAGAGCACCATCGTCATTTATATATAGTTGTAGGTAAACTGTCTATCAAAACCTGCGACAAAAATACTAAATAAATTAATAAGTAACATGACACATAGACGTCAATAATATCAGTGGGTCATAAACTAAACGATGACTACCGTCGTTAGTCGGTCACCCCGTTATTCTCATTGGTTTCAGTTTGATTTCGCCAACAAAAAAAAAAAAAAAAATGTTTACTTAAAGAAAAATAATTTGCCCTTAAAATACTAAATCTTAGTATAATTTATAAAATCGTTGCTCTGACTTCTATCAAATACAATTCATCGAAAATGTCAGTACACATACATACAGTGCTTCCATAACGATAGACGAAATATCGGGGCCACAGTATTCATATTTTCTTGGCTCCCCCCAGCTATGAATTCGACATCCTCATGATTTATTCTGTGTATGGTTAATTAGTAACTATTTTATTTTAATGCATTAATAGTATGTGCTATTGTACGAATAGCCATCAATCATTATTAAATATAAAGTTATTATTGAGTAGTGGATGTAGTCACTGATTGAGCTTTTAACTTAGAGATACAATTGGGGGCACAGATCAACACTTCCAGTTTTTTAGTGAAACCATTCTTTTGTCATACCTAAACCACCCTCATACACGACGAACCTGATCGGTTAATTTTTTTATATTATTATCAGTAAATATTCATCCAGTAACCAATAAATGATAATCCTAATCAATTAAGATCGTATGTTGCTACTGGTAGAAAACAATACAAAATGTGATCCGTTTAAATCAATGATTTGCAGTGAAGTATGTTGTTTTTATAAAAATAAAAAAAAATATGATTTTTTCGAACATGAAATAGGTAGTAAAGTACTGCCAATTTTTATGGAATACCCTTTGACTCGAATGCCATACACGAAAAAAATACTCGTGCAATGTTTTCTCTTATGTCTATTAAATATCAAATCAAATGTATGAGTTGATATAAACAAAAATAAATCGTTTTAGTGACTGTAAAAGTATAAGTACAAATTTTTTTTTTGTTTTAAAATCATATAAATGTAGTGAACAAAAAATGTCATTGTATAGCTGCAGTAATGTCGATAGGCATAAGACCCTGGAGGAAGTTATATTTGGTGGCACTTTCATCGCAGATGGTGACAGGTCTGATAATAAAAAGCTCCAAACAACGGATAAGGTAGTCTGATAGTGTCAATCATAAGTCGTAACATAGTGTACTTTTATTTTTTGTCTTGCCGAGAACTACATGTCCGGTTATTGGGACCTGTCAGCGGAACAGAGAATTTCGGTGAATGATTTTTCTGATTCACTTCTAGAAAGAAGGACGATAATTTTGGCCCTGGTATCAGAACATATTTTAACCAATATATTGATAAACAAGCGCGACTCGAAAACAAAATTCTATCAAAACACCCAAAATCATAATAATATGTTAAATACCTTTAATGCTATTAAAATTTAGTTTTCTAGTTCTAAACTAATTAAATTAGGGTTCCGATATTTTCGGTTCCAAAACCCGTTGTTTTCGATTTTTTAAACACTAGTAAAGTGAAAAAATTAATATTCAAAATCAATACAATTGTTTTATGACAATCGATATGTTTACCATTTATCTAGACAGACTTTTCTCACAGCTTCGCGATATTTTCTACTTGCAGATAGTAGCAATCACTGTTGAATGAAGTCAGTTCAAAAATTTTAAATTTATTCATAAAAAAAAAAACCATGTTCTGAAGCTTGTTTAAAATTAAAATCGACGAGTGAGGTGGTAAAGTGCATCTGTCCAATATTACATGGACATTATTATCATTTGTTTTATAATATTGTTTTTTTATTTTTATTGATCAATTTGCTTCAACAATAAAGGTTATTAGCGTGAAGCGTGCTTACATTTATTTTCACACTTTTTTTTCTGATATATCAATCAATTAGTTTGTATAAATCTCATTATTTTAAAAAATGATTACTTTGCTGTTTATTTCTGCTCGAATTCCTAGGATTACGATGAGGTGGTCTGATAAATTGAATTTTATTCTTGCGTTTTCATATTTGAGACAGTCTATTAAAATATGTTCGATTGTAATATTGTTATTGGTATTATTGTATACTGTAGACATTTATAATACAAACTGAATATTAGTTTATTGGTATACTAGTATAACATGTTTGTGCAATGTATATAAATGTACAGGGCACAATGGATATGGAGCATTTGACGAAAAGTGGCCCTGACGTTTGTCATATCAACAATGTGGACCTTATGCTAATGTACTAAGTAAAATATATTTTAATATTTTAAATAATAACGAGGACTATCCGTGTTCGTGACACATACGAACGTCTTTCGTCCGACTTGCCGTTGACGTCTGCCATACAGTAATATACTATTATTATTATTATTATTATTATTATTATTATTATTATAACGAAATCATTGGAATTAATCTATTTCGGGGAGTATTGTAGTACTAATATATTGAAATGGTGCCCACTACTTACCTGCGTAGCGGTTCTCCTCTGCGTTTCTCATCGCACCTTGCCTCGTCTAATGCCATGCAGTAACCAGCCTAATAGTGAATATAATATTATTATATACGAGTGCATCTTATAATATTATCTGCGAAGCCTGACCAACAGACTGCGAAAACCACCACCGCTGACGCCACAACCATCACCGAGATCACCACCATCAGCTCCACAATTGAATTATCGAAACCCTCGTCTTGTAGATCAGTGGTGCACAATCTATTCTGTACCGCGACCCTCGACATTATTTTAGGATAAATATAACGCGACCCCACTACCCACAAAATGTAATTTATCTTAGTAATTAAAATTAATTTTTGGCAAACCCTTACCAACATTTCACGACCCCTGGGTAGCCCACCATTGGCGAGCACTAGAACGAAAACTCAGCGTCAATATTGGTCATTTTCGACCAGTATCGCTATTAAAAATGTCGGTCACGTCTGTTGAAAACAAATCGAAATTCGTTCGGATCGATCAAGTGAACACGATAAAAAAAACGTAATGATAGTTTTTAAAACAAAATAATAACCGCCCATGGATATTACCCGACATAATATTACGACGATAATTTATTCTGAAATGAACGATAATGTTTTATTAACGAACATTCTGTTCGTAACAATAAATGCCGATCAAAGCAGAATGCGACGTAGAGATAAAAAAAAACAAAAAAAAACAAACTTTTACAACCATTTATAATATTGGAAATATTACGTTAGTCTCAGTAGTTGGTTATCATATTATGTAACTATATAAATGTGAGATTATACACAATAATAAAAAAACGTTTGGTAATAAAAAATGAAAATATGGGTACATCGTTCATTCTATAGTTATCGGTGTAGCCACAACATTATCTAAAGTGTGTGTGTGTGTGTGTGTGTGTCAAAACTGAAATTAGTGTAATAGTAGTATAGGATTATGCTACTAAACTTTTAAAGTAAACAATGCTCGTTAGTAACCTATTTTACTAATATTATATAACCAGAGTATTAATAAAATGAAAATCGATTGCACGCTATGTATTAGGTATACATTTTCGTTTTCTAGTTAAACAATTCATTTATACTTTTTTTTTATCACCAATAATAATAAATTACAATGTACAATCTTTTGAATCGTTGAATGGCCCGGTGTTATGTATAAATACGGTATGTCCAAAGTTGAAGGTTGCACTAAATATTTTTATAAGAATGACCTTAAATTGAATTTGATTTTTGATGAGTCAGGATAAGTTAAAAAACAAACTTCTAAGAAAAATTTAAATTTGAATCACTTTTGCAATGAACCAAAATATTATTTTTTTAAATTACAAACTAGTTTTTGATTGGAAATTCGTATGTATTACCTACCTAAATTATTCTTTCAATTTCGACTTATCGTTATTGAGTTTGATGTATCTTGCTGAAGTATGAACAATTTGAAAACATTTATATTTTATTTTTCTATTTCAAGGCTAAAAAATATAAACACAAATACAAATTTCAACCTACTTGTATATTTATTATTCCCTTAGTATCTTATCTTATTAAAGTTCAAATTTTAATTTTAATATTATACTATTAAAAAATTAAAAATTAATATGCTTTATAATTCACACTTGAAAATTGTAATCAATACATTTTCCTTGAGTTATATCAAGTTCTAAATTTGTAATTTTAAATTATTGGTATACTTAATGACATTTAAATATTTGTATACATCGACTGATGGTAGGTACCTGCTAAGTTACTTAATATGGTGCTACATTATTATTAGTTTCAATCATATTTTATTTAAAGGAGAACCCTTTTTCTATTATAAGTTGATATTACCACTTGTCACTCCTATTAAATGATTAAAAATTCAAAGTATAAGGAAAAGTAGTGCTTAAAACTGAAGTATACTTAAAAAATTACAAGAATAATAATTTTGTTGAGTTCATTGTTAAAGAAAAAAATGGGAGGATCTTGATTACTCAAGATGTCTTTGAATATGCACTCTGTATTCATAAATACATTTTAACATGCAATATTACAAATATTAAACCTACCCTATATTATATTATATCGTTGAAACTTCCATTTATATTATATTCTTACCTAATCACATATTTACATCGTATTATTAATATTAATTAACCTTTTTGATTGTTATATTCTTATTGGTAATAATATCACAAATTGTATTTTCTCTAAAAAAATTTAAAATAATAAAGATTTATATATAATTTTTCTAATTTGTTCACATTGAATAATCCATATATTGTTGAAAAAATATAATAATTTTGAAATTGTGTACTAGCTGCCTAATTTTTATCAAGTTTATTGGATTTCTTTTCAAAGAACAAGAATAAATCCATTTATTGGTGTTAGAGTAATATGTATGTTGTGGTTTAATGCAGGTGAAAACAATATCAATATTTAAATTATCACATCATCGAGTCGACGGATTATTTTAGTTTTCGAACATTTATGATTGAATGTATTGTGAAACATATTTCAAACACGATTTCGGTATTAAAATAATGGTGGCCATTTTGAATTTTAAAATAAATATTGGATACAAATTGCACTGTATTTGATGAGTGTTATCTAACGGTATTATTTTTTTTTTATCACCATTGTTTCAAACTGCACATAGTACACAAATGCTATTTACATTGTTTTGCGGACGTTTATCGAAACAAATAGATGATAGTGATAAAAACATAATAATGCGAGGACAAACATTAAAACCTGGAATACATAAAATAAGTTTCTCGTCCGTATAATGTCCAGCGATAAAGTAAGTTTATATCGACTCGCGTCTGATAATATTAACACTGTTTAAGAGGCCATAACGAACGCCGTCGAAGACTGTGCTTAGGGGTTTATGGATGGAAATTCCAACCAAAAACAGTTAAACGGCTCGCCGATCCCGATGTCCACCAAATTTACGACGTACGTTGGAAATCGCGTAAAAAAATTTCGTACCAGTTCCAAGTATAAATATCTGATTGAGTATCGAACCTTAGTGTAGATTTGACCGAAAAGTATGTGTTATGTTATATTTTAAACTGTAACAAATAAATAAAAATCACAAAACAGTATCATTTCAGAGGAAATCGTATCATTATTTTTTCCACAATAAACAGACGACCTTAGACGAAGGTACAATATGATGTTATTCATAATCTTCGGTTTCGATTGATTTGAAAGGCAAACATTTTTGTCTAGTTGTTTTCAATATTAAAATAAAATGTCAATGATTTGTGTAAGTCGGCTGGTACCGCAATAATGATTGTCTTCAACAACTATACTAGGTACGTATTTTTGTGTTCCTTCATAGATTTTGAACAACAAGACGAGACAACGCAATATGCCCATCTTAAAGATAATGAAATAAGAAATAAATTATGGCCGAATAGAAATATTGTTTTCACATTGTAAGTTGTAGTTTTACTATGATATGAAGAAAGCACAACACAAGCTCATAGACTTAATTATCGGTGCATTGTAGTATCTTGTTGGTCACCGCAAGATGATTTGGTTTCAAATTTAGAAAAAGGTAAGCCATCGCAGGACGCCTAGCAGATGTGAAACATCGAAATTATTATGTAAAGAATACTTGAATGGAAATTGAAATTATGGTTTATAAAGGAAATAAAGTAAAAAAAAAAAAACAGCCAAAATGTTTGGGTTTTTTTAAGAAATATGTATTACGAGTACCTATTCTTTATTTTAAAAGCGCATCAGATGTTTCTTGGTCAACGGCCGGTCTTCAATACTGCATTGGATGTTTCACATCAAAAACATATTGATATATGGATATTATAACAGCTAAAATAATACAATCATATTAAACATGTTTGTCAGAAACAGATCAGACTTTAATAAATTTAAAAAAGAAATAGATTCCTAATTATTCCATAATTTTTCTGGTCCATCTGAATATGACCAATTTATTTTCCAAAGAACAGCCCAATCACCTCACCGTTGCTCCAACAACGTACTGACAATAATATTATATTGATGTTTAATCATTATTGAACACAATTAAGATAACGAACAGAGATAAGATACGTTGCTCGGGCCTATAACAAGGTGAGTTTGTGGAGGGGGGGGGGGGTCATGCGAGTGCGTATACGAATTTTCGAGCGGGTTTTCCGGGGCTCGGAGAGGAGTTGAAGCTCAAAGGAGGGGAGGAGTTGGTAGTTTGGGAAACTGCGTGTAAGGCCGGTGGGAGGGGTGGTGGCCGAGTATGGGTCTACGCGCAGTCGGCACGACCCGCGGCGGCGGAACCTCAAAGTTTCCCGCACCCCACTGCACCCACCCGTGGCCGGGTGGCGCACACTGCCCCTGCAGCCGCCTCGCGCTCTCGCGGCACCTGTTGACAACCCTCGGCGACACGCAAGGCCGCCGCTGGTGCTGCTGCCGCTGGTGCTGCCACCGCTACCGCTGGTGCCACACTCCAGAGCCGCGGTTCCTGGCGAGTGGTGGTGATCCGTTCGCGTACCCAATCCACCGTCGTCGACGTTTGCGAGCGCACACGCGCACACACGTACAGGTGTCGTCGTCTATATCGCACAAGCGCAAGCCGTTCACCGCTACCGAGTCCGAAGTTCGCGTCTGACACCCCGCCGGCCTGTGCCACCGTCAAGATTTCAAAGAGGTAAGCTCAGGGTTTAAAAAAAAAAAAAAATATTATTTGGGTTTTGGTGTTAAACCTTGCGTTATAGTCGATGGTTGCCTACTAAGACCCGTTGGGTTTATTTTTTTGTTTTTGGGGGGTTGGTTGAAAATTGAACCATCATCTCACCACCACCACCTTTTTGTTAATACAAACACAGCATCATTGTGCATGCAGCTTAGGTAACACGCGGTAGATATATCGTTTAAACAAAAATAAATCGAAAAGATGATTTGTTTCACGCGTCACCCCATTTCTCTTGTCTTGTACCAATTTATCTCTATGATGAAAAGCCGTATTAGATAGATACATGAAATTGAACTGACCGTATAATAACTAGTTATTCCTTGTGACGGATTTGAATAATCGTATTCATCCTGATGTTTTCCTAAATTTTATTTAAGTGATTAATTTTGGAACGGACTTAAAGACAGGTGAATCAGGTTTACAATATAATAATATGTGTAGTTCAATGTGTATAATATGTGCATTAGGAACATGGAAATTAATTGCTGTAATACTACAGGTCTATGACCGTCAGTAACCACGAATAACGTCTTGTAAAAAATTCAGTGTAAAAACTGAATTAATCATGATACGAACATTTATTTATTTATTTATTTTTTGATATTCAATTGAAAAAAAAAAAAATTACTTAACTCATCTGCCAACAAAAGTTTCCCGTCAATGAAAGTGTTATTATGAACAAAGTAAATGGTTCGATTCGTGCAAACGTACGGTATAAAGTTAAATTAATCATTTTTTTGGAAATTGATTGAAATATATATTTCATATACGAGTAATGAGTTAACAAAAAAAAATATAATATACATAATATTAGTAACACACAATTAATATTTAATAGTCACCGATTCGGTTGCTACTAAATGAATATATTTGTCCACTCACATAAATAATTTTTCGCCAATTTATAATGTGTGTCATAAAATATTGATATTGTCACAGCTTATGTTTTTTTTGTGTCGAACAAACTGTCAAGTAAAAATTGTATGATGTAGCTGAAGTAATTAAAAACGAGTTTGATTGTACTACGTTATTTTTTGTTCTGCTCGAAATGGAACTGAAAAATAAAAACGACAACTAAAGAAAACAATAATAAACGAAAAAATGTTATAGCTATTTAGTATTGTGATAAAAATGTATTATTAATATAGCAATATATTATGTATATGTTTGTGAACAAGGTGATTCCTTATTAAAAGCACTGCACTCATTTTCTAGACGAATTGAATGGGGGAGGGGGGGGGGTATAAAGCAAAGTTCTTAATGCACTACGTTTTTTTCACTAAAAAGGGAGTATTGCTTGATCTCAAGGGAGTATTCTTAAGTTTTATATTTTCCTCCAATCGCAGGCCAAATTATTATTTTTTTTTTTTATAAGATAGAGATATGAAAAATTGGATTTTCAATTTAAGGTGCAAACTTGGCCTTCACTCAGACTTCTGTTTTCTAACCATATATTTATTTACACTTATAGTCTCGTGATTCATATTTTCGATAAATTAAGTTGCATTAAAAAAAAATACTTTATTAATTATTTCCTAATAACTTGTGTTGGTTATACCGATACCTAACTTTTTTTCTGTACGTTCGGGTTTTCACACAATCCATATTAGTGTTACAATATTTACTAAACATGTAATCAAAGTTATTGTTGTAATTCACTGTTACAACCATCGTAACAAAATGAAATAATGTCCCGCAATTCAATAATAATAATAATGAAGACGAAATTATCAATAGTTATTTGCATGATCAAATGTTGGATAATATATTTCTGTACTGCAATGATCACACAACTTATGTTTTCTCGTTGAATAGTACTTAATATTAGCATAATTTTTAGTTAAAAAAATTAAATTAAAACACGTGGGCATTTCATACTTATGGATTTAATATAACTTCTAATTATAGTAAATTAAATAACGAATTCCTTCAGATAAAGTTGTGCGCCACGAAAGTGGTACCGATTTGTTTTTTCCGGTTAATAAATGTAGTATCCTCCATCTCCCCATAAGTTATTATTAACTTCAATAAACCTAATACCAAGTAAAAAAAGATAAACATCAGTTTTTGAGTAATAACAAGACATGATAGGTATTTATCGACTGAGGTTCAAAAACCAATAAACAGTTGTGTACAAAATCAATTATGGACATCGAATTCCTTAAAAATAATCGCGTTCACTTTTTGAGAGAAAATCTACACCAGTTTGCTATTCTAAATTTGTTGATACCATTGTCTCCGAGGTACACTACATATTCTGGAAAGGTGGGTAGAAAAATTAAGGTTTCCGAAAATATTTAATAAGTATTTAGTATGTTTAAATATTTTATACTTAAAATTTATTTTATATTTAATATTCATAAACATTAAAAGTATACCTAACTATCTCACGTCACAATATTTACATAATAATAGTATACTCAGATGATTTTTGAGACCTATACCAATAACTTTTTTACTATTGAAATGCATAATAAATGATGATTATTTCTTCTGTTTACAAAAGTGCTTAGTTTATAAATCTGATCAGAATAGTTATAAAAGTATCAAGAGCTAGACATGAAAGTTTAAAGACAATAATATTACCTTATAATTTATGAGGAACAGGTAACTGTTGAATTCGTGAAACAATAAGATACCTGTTGTGTGTAGTTTGCATGCTATTATAGATTGTGCATTTTGTATCAATCATTAATTATTTTACATGTTACTCTTGTAAAAATATTATATTTTAATGGAACTATTTATATTTTTCATATAATATACAATGACCTAAACATTATGTCAAAATAAAATAGAACACCCTTTCCCTCAAATTTAAAATTCTATGTAAAAAACACTTTGCATCTAAGCCCGTGTAGTCCATGTGATGCATGAATTATTTTAATTTATTTCAACCATCTCTCTACTGATCCGATTGTACAAAAATTTAAATCCACTTATACATTACAACCTGCGTTGTATTTACGAATTTTAATTGACAATTTTCAGTAAAGTTAATATGGTTTCAACATTAATTAATACATTAAAGTGAATAAATTTCTATTCAAAAATATACCTAATATTATAAGTGCGATTATTAATTATTTCATTATGTTGTGTATGAAACTATAGTAGGTATCATTATTCTGTCTGTGGCTTTTAGCGTGGAAAAGCTTAAATTATTATTATATACATTGTGGTAGTATATTATTTTTTATTATTGTGCATATTATGTTTTAAAAAAAATATTTCAATTTTAAATGTTATAATTTATGGTTAGAATAGTAAAAACTCATTGATAA
The DNA here is from genome assembly GCF_001856785.1 of Myzus persicae. Lineage (NCBI taxonomy): Eukaryota > Metazoa > Arthropoda > Insecta > Hemiptera > Aphididae > Myzus > Myzus persicae. Next base: position 28,355 of record NW_019100720.1, read on the forward strand.
TTTAATCATACGTTACTGTTATTATAAAAATAATGTTCATTTCAGAGTAAAAAATGAATTATGATTAAAACTCGTACTAAAAAATAGCACAATAACATCCAAGATGTATAAAATTATCGTAAAACGTTATATAGCTTAATAATGACTCACTTTTTTAGTGCTTCAATAAAGGGATGAAAGAAGTAGGAAGGTAGTGTAATAATTATTTTTATTTTACATTTTTCGCATTCATTTTTTTTTTGATTTCAATTTATTTCAATAAACATTTATAATTTACAAGCAGAATAAGTATAAATGGTTCCGCGTCGGCCAATGTTTTCTCAATCAGCGTTAATACTTTTTAAGATTTTTTTTGTTTATGAAAAATGCTGTTTTGGTGGTACTACACAGACACACAGTGTATGAAAGCGCCAATTTTAAAAAAACCAATTTTAGTACTATATGTATGATTTACTGATGTCTCATCGGATTTATAACGTATAGTTAATTACCTACCCATCTTCCGAGTCCTGATACTCGATGACACACAAAACACTTCTCCATTCTGTCGTGGTATAACTCGTCCAGTTCATCTTGGCTCTTGGCTGACGTCACAGATTACCAATGTATATTTAAAAATCAGTGTGACCACTCCCAACAATTTAATGTGAAATTAACCAACTTTTAGTCATTAATATCTAAAAATTAGTAAATAATAAAATATATCTTGATGAAATACCCAACAAATTTAATGCAAATTTGTGTCAACTATAATTCCCAATATTAAACATTTACTCGTTTACCTGCAGTCGTCAATGCGTATTAAGTTATTGAACATTAACATCTGGCTTTCATACCTCTTAAACAGTAATGATTTACAGACGAAAATTATTAAAATGTTTTTTATTCAATATGATATTATGGTGTATATGTTACTATGTCTTTCATGATCGAAACTTATATCATCCTACTTAAGTCGTTATTCATCGTAGTTTTCCAGCTGAAAATATTTACTCACATTAAGCTGTTCATGTGCATTTGTTAATCCAGGAGATAGTGTTAATTCGATTTCATCAACCAAATGAATCGCATTAACTGATGTGAATTAAAAAGGCGATTATGCGCACCTAACTTCCGAATTAACTTAATTCACGTTGATTTTAATGCACAATAACGAGTGCATAATGATATAAACTAGGTACTATACTTGTAGATCAGCGTAGGTGACGAGTATTGAAGTTGTATACGCTCTCCAAAACTAAAGAAAATTATTATTTAGGGTTTTTTGAAAATTATTTTTACACGACAAATTAAAATAAAACAATAGAAAGTAGAACGGTACCAAAAATTAATGTTGTACGTTAAAAATAATAATCATATCTTAGTTTAATACGTACATGAATATGTACATCCATAAAACACGTCATATCCATGTGTAGTATTCAAAATATTATGCAGAACGATTTCATTCACCGAATTTCATCAACTTTGTGGTGTTTCGTAGAGTGTTTTACATAACTTTTCAGATGTAAACTTAAAAAATAAACGTTATTCTGCAAGCATAAAGTTTACGCAATTAAGTTCAGAATCCGAAAATAATAACGACAAGTATGCGATTTTATTACAAAACTATACAGGCCCCAACTACTTGTATTACGCGTTTACACAATAACAGCTAGTATTTTCATAATCATCCGGACGTACTGAAATATCATGATCTGAACAATTAATTTCAACATAATGAGGACTAATAAAATAATCTATAATATGTATGCTCGTATTTTTTGTATCAAGACTTTTTTTTTTTCAATAATGGTGTTGAAACGACGTTTAAATTATTTATAGACATGCATTAATAATGGGCTTTTTAACAATAGTTATAGGATTTTCATCTCAAACTATGAGTTTCATTTATTTGTTTTTTATGCAAATGGTTTACCTATAACAATTAATATTGTATTATGCAGTAATGCTGTTCCAAAGCAATGGTATACAGTAGAAATACGCATTCTTATTTTATAGTGGAGCTTAAAGAATGAATACAATTTTCTCCGTGGCATATTATATTCATTTTTCCAAGAACTTAACTGTCGCTGTCAAATATAATAATAATATTAAATAGCGTTTATTTTCAAAAATGTGATACATTTAAGCAGCACGTACGTAGTGGCGTGTCAATTGAAATACCATTCTCGTGAGAAAAAAAAACTGTTTAAACACATTTATCATCGGTCTGAATAAATATTAAAGACTTTGATAGGGAAATGTAATTTGTCTTAATGTCAAGCTGATTTACTGCGCCACGGGTTCATGGGGCATCACACAAAGTGTGTGTATGTGTGTGTGTGTGTGTGTGTGTGTGTGTGTGTGTGTGTGTGTGTGTGTGTGTGTGTGTGTGTGTGTCTGTGTGTGTGTCTGTGTGTGTTGTCTAGTTCTTA
>NW_019100721.1:0-31173 GCF_001856785.1 Myzus persicae
GACGCTTCTCGCCCGACGACTTGTTCACGAGTAACACCGGGCTAGCGTACGAAGAAGTCGAATCACTGATTATTCCGGCTTCTCTCCAGTCGCGCAGCGTGTCTGCAATTGTGCGGCGGTCGGTGGGCGACGTGCGGTACGGTTTTTGTCTAAACGGTGCACTACCCGGTGTCTCGGCGATGTCCATAGAAATGACGTTTGTGCAGCCGAGCTCCATGATATTCTTTGCAAAAACATCCCGGTGATCATTCAGTAGCGTCACAAGCGACTCGCGTTGAATCTCGGTAACGTCGGTATCGATCACGACGTCGTCGGCAGTAATCGGTTCTTTCGCCGGACGGACTGGTTCGGTTTCGGCGATGTATATGTCTTCAGAGTGTGTGTCGGCAAGTGCGTCAGGTGATACACAGCTGTTCGTTTCGAACACTAGCTCACCACCCTGTTTAAAATAGTTGACATGTGGTAGGTTGAGCCACGTTCGACCGACCAACACGTCGACCGGTAACGAGTGGTCCGACACGACTTTCAGCGGGTGGTCGGCGGCCAGTACGTCGTCGATGATTACATCGGCGTCACCCTCACCAATCGTCATGGTACTGGGTTCGACAGCGTTTCCCACGGTGTAAAGTGGGCAAACGGTATTACGTATAACCAAGCCACAAGCACGGGCAATCGACGATCGAATTAACACGGCGGAACTCCCGGTATCGATCAGCCCATTCACGGCTTGGCCGTTCACGTACACGGTTTTAATAAACGGATTTGTCTGGTTCGCACTCACGGTCGTCGCATCGGCGCGATATGCTTGGTCGGCGGTCGACGCGGTATCGGTGCGGTCGGAATCGGCGGTCGGACAGCGACCACGAGTGTGCTGATCCGAATGGCAATTGGAGCACTTAACCGGGCGTCGGGGTTTCGGGCAATCCTTCGAGATGTGCCCCGCGCCCCGGCAGTTATAGCAATAGACCAGCGGTCGGTCTTTCGTCGAGCTCGACGTCGATGCGGAACTTGACGTATGCGGCTTAGCGGTTGCCCCAGTTGTAACTTTGGGCGACGCGATGGTCGTAGCGGAGCTCGTATTCGATCTTATTGGATCATCCGCGGACTTCTGTTTAGCTAAGCGAGACTTGTTAGTCGACGAATTTAACGACTCGAATTTTTCTTTACGCTTTGCGCGCATCCGCTCCCAATCTTGGATATCGGAAAGCAGATCTTCGCGGGTGGTGTGTTGACGACAATACACCCAATCGGTTAGCGGCTGAGACCTCAACCCTTCGAGGACGTATTCGCGCGTGTCGAGGAATGATAGATCGAGCGAACGGCACAGCCCGATTTTGGCATAAAAATAGTCGATCGTCGGCTCGTTCGGCCCTTGAACGCGTGACTCGAGCTCTCGCCACAGGTCGGCTTTGCGCAGTGTGCGCACGAAAGTTCGTCTAAAGCTTTGAACAAAGGCGGTCCAGTCCGAAAACTCTTCGAGTAAAAACCAGCTTCGCGCCGCTTCAGTAACGTACGAACGGACATAAAGCAAACGGTGTTGCAGTGGCCACTGACTAATTTGGGCCAACGCGTCTACCGAACTTATCCAGTCTTCCGCCCGGCTGCTGGACTCATGACCGGTGAATGACCAAATCGATGTCCCGACGTCAGGGAGTATACGATAATCGACGGACGAAGTCGGCGCCGAAGTAGCACTAGGTGTGGGAGAAGACTGCCTCGAGGCGACAGTCGATTGTAACTGTTGGAATTGCGTGGTCAAACTCGCTACAGCATTGAACAGCTCAAGGTATGAAGGTGCCGTCGGTCCAGACTCGCCGTTCGACGGGTTGTTGCCACCCGTAGCGGTATTCCGATTCGGCATCGAGTAGTCGAGAGTAAACGATTGTGATCACGGACGAAACGCGTACGCGATAAACAATTTGAGACGATAGTACGGGATGACACCACTGTTGGCCCGATTATCAGCCAACAGTTCTCTTGTCTGATAACGTCGCGATTCCAGTAACGTTGCGAGCGCGGTCGCGATAACGGTGCTAACCTCAAACAAAATCGTTTAAGGTCAACCGGCGGCACTCGGCACAAAACCACGTGTTCGGGTCGAACTTCGCGAAAACGAAAACGGCGCGGCAGTACTCAACGCACGTAATAGCGCCGGCACTTCGCGAACTTCACGTAACGGTGACAACGCACGACGGCGGAGCGAATTTTTCGTTAGCGCGGACTTAACGAGACGGATCCGATCGGCTCTTAAACGAAAGAGACGGATCCCACTTCTGATTTGATAGCGTAAGATAGGGAAAGGGGTTTGTCAGGATTATTAATTAATTGAAGTCAAAAACGTATGATAATTATAATCGGGTAACAGTTTATTAGAGCGTTAACCAAGAAACTGAACAACGTAAAACTTAAAGTGTAACCGACTGAACAGCGGCATTCGTCCGCGGACACGCATGTTGGGTCCGGCGGTAACGGCGAGCGAGAGACTGATCGCGGGTTACGGCGCGGAGGCCGTTCCGGCGGACCAACCGACAGCAGTGTTGCCGCGTAATCAAAAGATAGCTTACAGTGCCATAAATCTTTTTAAGTTTAAGTCCCTATTACACACATGTTTTGGAGGTAATAACTAGTTGTGACCCACCACAAACTCGCCATAGTACTTATGAAGTTAGCGATTTCAAATTGCAACCAAACGAAATACAAAATGGTTGTACAATTAAGTGTATTTTTTCCTTGTATGTCTTTTGACATCTATAGGATAAATAAGAATAGTAAAAATTGTTAGACTTTCTAGTTTGATGATGACTCATGTTAACAAACTTTTATCTAGTTGTTAATTTGAGAAGGCATAGGTATAAACATTTTTATCAAAATTATCGGGAAATCATAAATTATTTGGTAGTTCAGAATATATAAAAATGTTCAATATTAATAACTTGGTCATGAAAATTGAATAAAACTATTTATATAAAATCACAAACATTTGTTGGCTCAACTTTTTTTTATTGATGTACTCAATTATATGGTTATTTCGGCACATTGGATATTTAAATATTATACCATTTTGGTTATATTTTTTTTTTAAAAATCCGATGTATAAGCAAAATATAATTTTTTATTCATAAAAATACCAACAAAATAAAATACCTAATCGTTTTAGAAAAATAAACCAATTGAACTTGGCGGTAAATCAATACAAATATACATATAAATAGTGATGCAGCTTTTGTTCTTTGATGAACTCTTAAATTACTTTACATTCAAATATTCAATGGCCAAAGGAATAAAAAAAAATGAGTATCTAACATAGTGATAACAAAACATATATTTTAAGGACTCTCCTTTTGTTCTGAGGTTTACGACGTAATTGTGAATGATATTATGTATTTAAACAGTTTGATTTTATCATTTACATTAATTCCAAACTAAATTTTAACATCCTTATTTTACATTTATAGTTTATACCACGAAGTTATTTAATATAGTATATTCCTATTTATTATAATGAATAATCAAATAATAATTGTCATTTGAAACATTCAATTAATGATGTAATAATTAACATTCTCGAAGCTTGAAGTTGAATGATCCCTAATGTTTTCTAGTGGTAGTAGTTATAGTATATCTAAACCGGATTTTTATTATTAGTCATAAAGTTTTTTGCCTTCCATCCTAATAAATATTAGTACATATATGGAACCATCAGGTCATTATCGTGATAACTAGGGGATGAATGGCAGCTTGTCTCGATTCAAAAATTCCGATAGCCCTTTGCACTGGCTTACATTAAATTGATCTCCTACTATCGGTTTCCTAATCACCAACCGGATTAATCTAATCATATATTATCGTACATGTCCCTCATGTCGTACAACTATGGACGGAAAGGAGACACAGGTAATATTTATTATTCAGTGCTATTTTGATGATCACATTTGAGTGATCATATACACCGTGTAATATATGAATGTTCAATACATTATAATAATATATTTATTATACTATATACCTACTTCATATTACAGTAGTTACTTACCTAATATTAATATGGTATAGAAATATATGTGCAAAGCGTAAGTCAATTTGATACTGTTATTACTTATTATAGTATTATACAAACTATAGAATAGCGATGGTTAGTAATAATATAGTCAGGGCCGTATTTACGCCTAGGCCCATGAGGCCCGGGGCCTACTGCGACAATTTTTTTGGGGCGACAAATTTTGTAAGAAATAAAAAAAATCATATAAATGAATGAAATTTATATGAATTTTTTTTAGATATCTGTGTGTAAAATATACGGGCTCATGACACTGAAATGTCATTAACACGAAATCAATTTTCTCGTAATGTGAGCTATAAAGATAAGATACCTAGGTACATAATAATATAAGTTGTTCCTAAAAGTAATTACGATAAAAATACAATATATATAAAAATTGGCTAGAGATATTGTGTATCCACATCGCATACGACCACACTTCATTTCAGTTTATTGTTCGTCATTGTCGGGAGTGCATATTACAACATAATATTAATATATTTAATAAATAATAATTAATAATTTACAGTTTTAGCATTTTTTCAATATGAGTTCTTTAAAATGAAATAAATTTATTAGAAATAATTACAAAATTTTTTTCTTGGGATAGGGGCGGCATATTTCAAAGGGCCTAGGGCGGCACTTGTTCTAAATCCGGCCCTAAATATAGTTGATTTTATTTTGAGTTGTATATTGAGCCGAGTGGCACAAAGTATTAAAAAACTGTGGAGGCCCAAGGCTAATCCCCCCCCCCCCCAACACGGTTATGTAAAACACACAATTAACCTAACCTAATTTATATATTATATATATATATATACATGTATTATAAACATACCTATTAAATATGTGAAGTATCATTGTATTCTGTATAATATAATGCATGCATGAATGGTATTAAATATTAACAGTAGGTAGTAGGTACTTTCGAAAACTGTCACAACATAGTACATACCTGATCATCAATGCAAAATGTAGTGACATTCTAAGGTAATTGTGCGTTTAAAGTCCATTTTTTAGAATCTACTTAGTAGTAAGTAGGAAAACCGTGGCCTCAGACAACATTTATGATCATTGTAAGGTTAAATGCTCTGTTCCAATACTTACTAGATGAAACTCTATGTTAATGCAGTAAAAAAAATATTAACCTTTAAAGAAAAACTTATTCATGTGTCTGAAGATTGAAATACACTTTTAATTTTGAAATATTGCTTTCTAAAAATATTGATTTTTATCTAGATAAATAACGATTATCTTTTATCTAATAAATAGATAATTTTAGTTGAGCTTATTTTTATATTTATCTAGAATCTAGATTCTAGATATATTTTTTGTCTATTATTTTTATCTTTATCTAGATGACCAACTATTTATCTGGGCTGAACGATGTCTACCAGCAGTTGAGCATCGAAGGCATTGTCATATTATACATACATATTTACACGAACTCAGGACAATGTAGATCCCTACGCCACTGATAAGTGTGTGGAAGGAACATAAATCACAATAAGTGCAATGTTCAATGTACGAACCTACATGAGACCTAGCAGGTAAAAAAAAGGTTCGAATGTAATTTCCTACAAGGCGGAAAAATACATTAAGACATAAAATCATATTTCATAAATAATATTAAATTAAATATACTATATTTTTTTGTAACAAGTATTATAATGTATACAAACAATATAAAATATAAAATGTATAGTACCATAATATACAAATGTGAATTCATACGAAATCGGCAATATTTTTTCTGTTTTAATTTTTCTTTAGAGTATAATAATAGGTATATAATATTTGTATACACAGTTAGGTACTGGCTGAAGCTGACACCCCGCAGATCGTAAGTCCACTTTTGTTGTCATCGTATACCTACTTACTTTTAAAATATAATATTGTTAGGTACAGCCAAACAAACAATTATCTTTGGGTTCGATTCATGGCCATGGCGTGGACGAGGGAGATAATAAGTGATCCGATTTTGAATGCGTTCTATATTATAATGGCTTGGTATATAATATACATTTTGTAAATGCAGTTAATAGCAACCACCGACGAGACGCCGACGCCCCGTTGATCGTAATTCCGCTTTCACTGTCAACCTACACCCAACACCTATAATACCTACTTTAAAATATATTATCGAGCAAACAATTTATCATCTTTTTGTAGTTTTACTTATATAGAATAAAATGAAGGCAACATCCGGGTCGTGGAATGGACCATAGTATAAGGAATAAGAAGTATGCTCAACACGAACCGTGTTTTCGTCCTAGTTCGCGCATGTGCATCGCCTTGTGTTTTTGTGCATACTGCAGTTGTGCATTCGTGTTTGTTCGTGTTGGTTCGGATTCATGCAATCGGTTCGTGAGCAACGATTATGGCGCCTTTATTTAAAACATATTACTGTACAGGCCGACTACAGGGAATAATTATTGTATTAATTCCTTACCACTTAATGTTTACATATCCCTAAATTAACAATTGAAATTTGTATTTATCAAATTATTCAAACACTATCAATTAACCTCCAAAACTCTTTATTTTATTATTATATATAGAAGTTTTATAATTTTATTGGGTATGTATGTAATAAATAATAATATATATTATATAATATTATATTATAATAATTAATAATTAGCAAAATTAGATTGACTGTGTAAATATAATTAGATAATAATTTGTATTTATTCATAATATAATATATTATTATTAGTTAATAATCCTAACTGTGACTTATTATGTTTCTTTTTGTCACCAGTTCATACACACTTGAATGTTGAAGATACACGTATATACTGTATTACTATTTACTGTGTACTAATTTATGGAACTCAAAATGGCACCAAGTATATACAAGCTGGATAACCTTACAAAAAAGTTAACAAAGGCTAGAGAAGAATATCTCATTGTAGACAACATATTTGGAGCAAATAAAGCAATTATATGATACAAATAAAATAATTAGTTTCTTAAAAAAAATTCAAATATAGGTGTACTTACAACTTTAATATATTATAACTTATAAGCCAAATGTAAATATCAAAACTATCCGAATAACTTTTAAGATAACCTAACCTTGTATTTGATGCTGAAATAATTAAAAAATATATATATTACCTACATATTAACATTTTAAGTTATATAAGAAATATTTTTTGATTAGAATTCTTAACATTTTTTAATATATGTAAATTTTAATTACTTTAAGTTTTTATTTTACTTCATGGATAATTTGATCTAATTACATTTAACCATCAAAATTATAGCTATTTTGGATTTTTATTCTGTTTAAAACGCTTATTAATTGTTATAAAATAAAATGAATTGACTTGTGCTATCATTAAACAAACACATGTAAATACAAAATATTTGTATACATTATAAATTGAATATTAATATCTAATATATATTAATAGCTTTTGTTATATTTGATAATTATATAACACAGAGAGATATTTATGTCTATTATCATCATAAGTCCATGTTAATTGTTGTTCCAATAAATGTACTAAATCGTTATATTTGTACAATTTGTTGTCCTTTGTTAATTTATAAGCCTATAATAATATTGATCATTATTTTTTCACAAATAATATACCTATTGTCTACATTTTTCAAATAATGCCTACCTGTGCCGTACATACTTGTAATTTTAAGTCCAACGGTAAGTTTTAAAATTGAATTCATTCAAACTGTTTGTAAGAATTAATACTCAGTAGTCAGTTGTAGTGTATTGTTTAATACATTTATAACTTTATAAGTACTCAAAATTTCAAAGTATTAAATACATATATAATATATATAATTTTTTCATAATTCACTATAATATTTTATTAAAGCTTGACAATAGAATATTTTATAAATATATAATATATATTTGAAGGATTTAGTAACACAAAATTAATGTAACACACCACAATTATGGTTACAAAGAAAGTAGTTATAAGTATTTTTTTTTTATACCAGCACGTATATGCTGTAGGCATTTTGATACAAATAGTATAGAAAAGCCAATGATGGAAAAAATCCTTAATATTTCTCCAAAAAGAAAAAGAAAATTGAAGGTTGATGCAGTACCTACCAAATATTTATCAGTAATTAAAAATAATATTTAGTATGTTCATTTATATGAAAAAAACATTATTTTATCTAGACTCCACATACAAAGTCCCCCGTAAAAAAAGGAATTCTACCAACAACAGAGAGTCCTAAATTAATCATAATTCACTATAATATTTTATAATATTTTAAAGCTTGACAATAGAATATTTTATAAATATATAATATATATTTGAAGGATTTAGTAACACAAATAATATATAATTAAAAAAATGTATGAATTGTCTTTTTATCACTAATATTACAATTTAAAAAAAACAGACACTTGATCTGGTGTAGAGTAGGTCTATAGTGCATAGCCAGTCTGGTCGTTTTCCCAGATTATTTAAAACAGAATAGGGAATTTCAATTGTTGACCTGTTGAAAGTACAAAGTACAAACTATATTCACTTTCCTGTAAGAAATGGTGCTGAAGTCGAATATTTAAAACCAATACCTTCAACCCTCCATTCTGATATTTTTTTATTTATTTATTGACATTCTTATTCATAAAATAACTAATTTTATTTTTATTATTTAAAAATATGAAACATTAAAATAAAACAGCACCAACTGTTAAGCGTTATTATTCCTTCCCCAAATCAGAAGAATTTCAGCAAAAATGGATCCTAGCATGCGGCAGACCAAGCTATATGAAACCACTGAATGTGGAAACTGGTAAGTTGTTGATTATTATTAATGACATAGGTACTAGGTCAAAAATATATGATAACTTTTTCATTTGTAACCCAGTGGTTAAAGTGTGGTAGGAACAGCGGAGGATGAAGTATTATAGTTGAAATTCTTCCTCCTTTTTTAGTTTTAATTCCAGAAATCTAAGTATAAAAATAAAGTATAAATAATATGTGCATTAAAGTATCACACTTTAACCACAGGTAGCACCTAGATAATATAATATATTATTAACTGTCTAATTTGAAATTATGGTTACAAAGAAAGTAGTTATAAGTATTTTTTTTTTTATACCAGCACGTATATGCTGTAGGCATTTTGATACAAATAGTATAGAAAAGCCAATGATGGAAAAAATCCTTAATATTTCTCCAAAAAGAAAAAGAAAATTGAAGGTTGATGCAGTACCTACCAAATATTTATCAGTAATTAAAAATAATATTTAGTATGTTCATTTATATAAAAAAAACATTATTTTATCTAGACTCCACATACAAAGTCCCCCGTAAAAAAAGGAATTCTACCGACAACAGAGAGTCCTAAATTAATTACACCAAGAACAAAAAGTCCTAAAGTGGGTATTTGGGCAATTGAGCCAATTGAACCAATTGAAAAAAATTGTAAAAAAAAATTATTTAATGACAATGTAAGATCAATTCATACTTCATATAACATAAGAAATAACTTTTATAAATAAGTAACCTAATTTAAACAATTTAGATTGCTTCGCCATTGCTATGTATGGAAACTGACATTGTCTCTAACCAGTTAGATTTGAATAAAAATAAAGAAATGGAAAGGTGATTATATATTTTATAATTTAAAAATAAAAATTAATTATTAACATCCATTAGGTTAATTGAATCTCTCCGGGTAGAGAATGCTAAATTGAAAGCTACGGTGTTGGATTACGAAGAGGGTTTTCGAAAAAAAGTTTCAAATTTGTTGTCCAACATATTTAGCGAACACCAAATCGAGATGCTATTAAACCCACAGAAAAAAGTAGCCAAATGGTCCTGTGATGATATTGCTTCAGCTATGACTTTGCGCAGCATATCACCTAAAGCATATCGTTATATGCACGATAAGCTCAAGTATCCAATTCCAGGTAATAATACTAGTTTAAAGTTTTATATAAACAATAATGACCGATTTTAATTTAATTTAAAAGGACTGAGTACTCTGAGGCGATGGGCTTCTAATTTCAGTTTGGAACCTGGAATTTTAACAAATGTTTTAAAGTTAATGAAAACAAAAGGTAATATATTAATCTATATATATTTTATGCAATACATAAATATAATTAAAAATATAAATGTCTTACATTTTTTTCATTCATAAATATTAGGCATGGACATGGATACCAAAGATAAGTTAACGGTCTTATCCTTTGATGAAATGTATTTGTCCCATCAAATTGATTTTGATAAAAGTAAGGAACAAGTCATTGGACCCCATAAAACTGTCCAGGTAGTTATGGCCAGAGGATTGGTATCCAGTTGGAAGCAACCAGTTTTCTATAAATATGACACTCCGATGACTCCAGAAATATTGAATGATATAATCTGCAATTTACATGATATTGGTTTCAACGTTATAAGTATTGTTAATGATATGGGGCCAACAAACCAAAGACTATGGAAGAATATGAATGTGTCATATAAAACACCAAATTTTAATCATCCGATAACTGGAAATCGTGTACATGTTTTTGCTGACGTCCCCCATCTTCTGAAACTATGTCGAAATAATTTCATTGATAATGGATTTATAATAAATCATACTACCAATAAGATATTCATTGGGATGAATACTGTAAATCAATTAGTTGGGATCAGTAAACAAGATTTGAAATTGCCATATAAATTATCCAATACTCACATAAATTGCACGGGTCCAATGCGTCAAAAAGTAAAGCTTGCAGCACAACTTTTTTCAAAATCTGTTGCTACTGCAATTTCATTTGCAGGTAAAAGAGGGGCTATAACGACATCAAACTGGCAACATGTAAGTTAAACATACACATTTTCAGTTGGATAGGTACTTGCATTAATATTTTTTAATTTTAATTTATCTTTTTTTTTTTACTGTTTAGGTATCTGAAACATTTAATACCATTGACAAATGGTTTGATTTATTAAATAGTCTAGAACCAAAAACAACAAAATGTTTGGCATATGGTTTAGATAAAGAAAAACAAGACCAAATTTTGAATGAAATGGATGAACTAATGTTTGATATGCGTGTCCATAGTTCAAAACTTGATAGAAAATGTTTGATGCCATTTCAAAAAGGCATACTTTTGACTAATAAATCATTAAGGAATTTATTTTCGGATGTCAATGAAATGTATGATGTAAAATATATTACAACACGGGTGCTGAACCAGGACGTCTTGGAAAATTGTTTCAGCTACCTTAGAGGAATGGGTGCAGCAAATACTCATCCAACACCACTAGATTTCCGTTATAGGTAACTATAAGATAAAAAGTAATATACTAAAATTAACAATATTAATTATTAATATAATACAATGAATAAAATATTACTTTTCATACACTTAAGGTTACGATGGTATATTCTGGGAAAGTATAGTTCAGTGGTTTTCTCAACAAACAGAAACACTGATGAAAGCTTGATGGAAGAATGCTTGTTGGATTCACCTGAGGTATTGGTTGGTAACATAATGAAAAATGCTGAACTTGAAAAGGGTTCTGATCAATATGTAGTAGCAACTAATAATGAAATGAAATTATTAAATGAATTTGAACTTGAGGTAAAAAAAAAAATAATAACAATAGATTATTACTTACATATTTTTAGCTAGGTTCTTCATAGAATTTTTTATTTACTTAAATGACTGCTCAAAATGAATATTTACCAGAAGATATGTTTGAGGAAGACAGCTTAATATATCTTTTAGGGTATACAGCTCAAAAGTTCAAATCAAAATATCAGGATTTAGTAGGTAATAGTGCTACAAATGAATGGATACAAGCTAAATCATTTGGAACACTAACGCAGCCATCCAGTATCCTCATAAGTGTTGGTAAAATCATAGAAAATCTATTTAAAAAATTGAATGGAAAAGGTATTTAAGTAAACATAATATGTAGTTCTAGTAAATAAATAAATAATACTTACAAGTGTTTATTGACTTTCTTTTAGATGACATAAAGAAAACTCCTGGACTTATTACTGAATTATTGGAATTAACCAAACAACAAGTGCATGACATGATGATTGAAGATGAAGTCTTGAGGTAAATGATACGGACTCGAATTTATTTAAGAATAAGAGAACTAAATAAAAAAGAAAAGGATCAATTAATTAATAAACAAAAACACAAAAAAATTCAAAAATTTGTAAAATAAACATAATTATTCATTTTAAAAAATAATCGTAAAACATGACTCACATTACACAATTATCCTAACTATGATTGTTATTTGTTCCTAAACTAACCTAATACAAACCACAGTAAATAATTATACTAAAGTAGGTATTTGACAGTCTATAGAAATATTAGAAATTAGAAAACTGTAGTTTAATACTTGATGTTTATACAATAGACATTTAAACTTGAATACCCCGGTTTAACATAACAGAGCTCCTTACTATGCACAGAATATACGAAATATATGAATGTGACGTCACCTTGTGTTTATTGTTGGTTGCCTATATTACCCCTTAACAAAATATGCGCAGTCTTATCATTGAGCATACTTCTTATTCCTTATACTATGTGTGGGTCAACTTACGGCGAATAGAGTATAGATTCCCTTGCACTGTATCAGATTCTTGAGGAAACATTAAATGATTTTGTAGTGCCTTCATTATATCGGGTGTATATATACCTACCGTCATGAAATTGTCTGAACTTTCGTAAGACCAAGTTAGGGTAGTGTCTGGTTTCAATGTCTGTGGGTTATTTACCTTATGCGATTTTGGTGTGAGGGAGAACCATTTGCCATCTTTCTGAAATGCAGGGGGTAAATATTCATTGCAATCTATTTGAGTGCCATAAGTCTCATATATGAGTTTTGGGAGTCATGAAAAGTGTCTTATTATTGTAGAATACCGGTAAGTTCATTGAAGCACGAATCTTGTATTGATATCTCTACATTTACTGGTTTACATTTCTGTAAGTAAATAATTTCACCATTTTTAATGGCTACGAAACCTGGTCCTTCCCCAATGGTGTATGCAAATTCAGATAAACTATACGAGGCAAGTGTTAGTTTTTGTAAAAGAAGTTGTCGTCTCTCGAAATTGCATTGTTTTCTTGGTATGTCTTTGGAAAGACTTGTAACAGTTCTTTTTATAGTAAATTCTAGATAAATGAATTTTGTATTTGGCTTGTACAATTACGTTATTCCATGTACCCCTGTCCCCTGTCATTTGTAAAAGTAGGTACCTTCACAATTGCCATATTTATCTAATATTCCCCTCTTGTGTGTGACGTGATGAACGTTTCATTAACTCGTATGACTGATATGATGCCTCCAAGCGGGGTTTGATAAATTAATTTGTGGTGTAAATCTTCACATCGAGTATGTCCTAATTCAATGATTTCGGAATAATAGCCCCCATCTACCATTTGGGCATCTTCAAAAGTGGAGCATCTTGTTATAAGGTAGGTAGTCTACAGAAATGAAACAAGATTTGAAGTGTTGTGAGTGTATCTCTGTTTTTTGTAATAATTTTATTTTTGGTAAGGATAAAATTTCCGTGGGTTTGGAGCCAGCAGTAAACTATGTCTATACTGTTAAATGCTCTTATGTTCATTTGTGGGCCCCCACAGTCGTAAGCTATGAAGGTTTGTACATGATTGAGTTTTTGTATGCAGATGGAGATAAGTAATAACTTTATATTGAATGAAAACATCTTTGGCTGTTGTGTACTTTATTATTGTTTTTATATTATTATTTTTATTAATATTATTTTGTTATTAATTTTTCATATACATATATTGAGCTAAAACAAATATGTGATATGTTGTTTTCACTTTGATTTCTGAAAAAAAAATATGTTATAAGTGTGTTTTTGTAAATGGCATATTGTAGTAAAGTACAATATGTTATTAATAAATGATAGACATCAAAAAGAAGGAAGAAAGAAAAAGAGAAGAAGAAAGAGAAAAAAAAATGGTACATCATATTACAACTCGCAACACCTAAAAAGAGTATTTTTGAATGACTAACTTTCTTCCAAATTTTTGTTTTTCTATTTATTTTGTGTAATAGTATAGTTAAAGTTTTTTTATGCCTAATGAAATAATTGAACTGAGTATTCTTATGTACTTTCGTAATTTAATTAATAATATAATGTCTTTATTTTGTAATAATTATTTTTTTTACTGTTCTTATTATTATTTGTTATAGTCTCTCGTTTAGTGTGGTTTTAACCTCCTAACATGTACTGTATCGATAATTTCTTTGTTGTTCAAAATCAATTTTATTTTATAGTTAAGTTCATTGACCTTATCTATTATTCTAAATTACCTACTTCTAAATGTTCAAAATGGAAATTTGATCATAACTATGTCATTTATGTTGTAATTTATTGCTGTATGAGTTTTGTAATGATATTTTTTTTGTATTATTTGAGCTTCATGAATTCGTTGTGGTATTTTATCTCTTATTTTATTTAGTCTTATTTTTAAAGATTGTTTTAATAGGTATGGGATGTTTTCGGGAATAATTTTATTGTCTATTGGAAATGTAGGTTCAAACCATGCATAAGATAGAACGGACTATATTTAGTGGTGGTTTGAGCTGTGGCATTATATGCTAATGTTATGTACGGTAGAAAATATGACCATTTTGATTGATCACCATATTTTATATAATTTTTTAATCAGCCTGTTATTACCCCATGAATTTTTTCAACTAGACCCTGTGTTCGAGGTGAGTAGCTTGTTGATAAGGTTTGTTTTATTCCCAGGTTTGAACATATGTCACTAATTAATTTGTTTCTGACATAAGTGCCTCTATCAGATGAAAAGTTCCTAAAGCAGCCCCAAATCGATACAATTTCTGTCATAAATTTGGCAGTGGCCTCGGCCGTTGCTGTTTCAACTGCTTTAGTGAATATATATTTGGATGTATTACACACAGCTACTAGCACATAACGTTTTTAATTGCTTGAGACTAGTGGACCTAAGTAGTCAAACGTTACTCTATCTAATGGTTTTCCTGTTGTTATTAGTATTGGATTTAACAAGCCTATTGGCTTAATACTCATTTTTTTTATTAACTTGACATTAGCCACACGATTTAATGAAGTTGGTAGTGTATTTGTGTAGAGAAGGCCAATAGTATTTATTTTGTATTTTGTGGATAGTACTTGAAATGCCTGTGTGACCACCAGTGGGTGAATCATGGTAAGATTTTAATATTTCATTGATTAGTGTTTTTGGTATAACGAGTATTAGGTTATAGTTTTTCGGGGGTGTGTATTTTTTATAATATAATATTTCATTTTGTAATATGAACCTAGATTTTCTTTTTATGTTGGTGGGTTCTTCTTCATTATTTAATGCTTTTATCATACTGTTACAAAATTGGTCATTTCTTTGTTGTGTTTTCATGTAAATTATTGAATGTATCGATGTTGTCATTAAGTGTGTTTATGATTTTAAAAAATTGTTAATTGCATTTCTGGAAAGTGAATCAGCAACTTTGTTATCTTTACCCTTTTTGTATATTATTTCAAAATCAAAGTCTAATAATTTTAATGTTAATCTGGCTATCCTAGCAGAGGGTATTTTTAAGTTGTTATAATATTGTAAGCTTATATTGTCACAAAATACTGTAAACCTACGTCCCCATAAATATTCTCGAAAATATTGAATGCCAAAACATAGCCCAAGTAATTCAAGGGTGGTGGAAGAATAAGTTTTTTCCGAGTCTAGAAGTTTTCTAGACGCATAGCCTACAAGGTGTAGCGTATTTGTGTCGTCGGGTTGTTCAATACATGAGCCTAAACCCATTATAGACGCCTCTATTGTTAAATATACGTGTTTATTATCGTTAAAATGTATTAGCAAAGGCTCTGAAATTAAGCATGTTTTTAATTCATTAAATGATTCCTCGTGTTGGTCAAGCCATGTTATTTTATTTGTTCCTGATTTTATTAATTCATTAAGTGGGTGTGCAATCTAAGCGAAATCTTTGATATGTTTCATAGTATGAACGATGAATGATCTAACATCTTTTATTGTTTTGGGTCTTTGAAATTCAATAGTTGCTTTTGTATTTCTGTCTAAGGGTTGTATGCCAATAGTTGATACTTCGTGGCCTAATCATTCGATTTTATCAAAGAAGAAATTACATTTTTTTGTTTTTAGAGAGAAATTCATTTTATCAGTAATTTCAAATGCATTTCTTAGGTTTATTATTGCCTGATCAAAATTATTGCCATACGACACTAAATCATCGATATAAATTATTATTGACTTGTATAGTATATTTGAAAATGGTTTGTTTAGTTCTCTTTGGGATATTGCACTGCTATTTTTAAAACCTTGTGGGAGTCTTGTGAAAGTTAATAATCCTAATACAGAGGTAAATGCTAGTTTGTATTGGTCCTTTTCTGCCACAGGAATTTGAAAAAAACCTGAGTATAAATCCAAAGAACTGAAGCATTTTGACCCTTCTAAAGTTCTGAGTAAGTCTGCAGTACGAGGTATTGGATATTGATCACATTCTACTCTGTCATTAAGTTCTTTGTAAGATACAACTAAACGATATGAGCCTATCTCTTTTTTCTTTTCAAGGAATGCCGGTGCGGTAAATTTTGAGATTACTGATTTTAGTATATTTGCCTTTAATAGTTTGTTAATTTGAATTTCTAATTCTTGTCTCTGTTGTGGTGATACTCTATGGGGCGCATTAAATTTTGGTTCTTTATAATTCGGTTTCATTTTGATTTCGCAAGGTTGTACATTAGCGGCTTTTATGTTAGAGGTATCTGTTGAGAAAATATGTACATATTCATTTAGTAACTGAATGACTTTGTTGTGTTCTATTATGTTTAATTTAGGTGAAATCGAGACAGGTGTATCTTCGGGATCTTTTAGAAATCGTTTTGTGACTTTATTTATTGCATTTGTAACCGTAATGTTTTTTATTTGGAAGTCGGTTTGTTTGATTTGTTTATTAGAGGTAATTTCTATTGATTCTGGATGCGATGGTCCTTTTGGGTCTTGAGAACAATGAACAATGGGTTGGGATGCTGCTTTCTATCGTGTCTAGACGCCGCGTCTAGACATTGCAGGGAAGCCGTTATTTTAGGGATGATTTTTATGTTGTTACCTTTTTTTATAACCTTGTCGTTTGAGATTATTCGTATGTTATTAATTGTATCTTTGTTATCGTTCTTCGTGTCTCTAATACTTAATTTATGTGTTTGTAAGATAATTGTCGGTATTTTATTGGATTTTTTTGATGTCACCGTACCCGGGATCCAGTGAGTATTTTTGTTAACATTATATAATACTATGGGCGATCTATTACCGTCTCCATATATTATACCCGTATTGTCGTTATCATTATATATAGAAGTGTCATGGTTGTAATAATGTGCTATTGCGGCTAATTCTTCACCAGAGCACCAATAGTTTGGTTATTCGTTTAGCCCTAAAATTTCTAGAATTTAGGTTATTTTATTTTTTTTATTGTCATTTTATGCATTACAGACGGCATGGAGTCCACAATTCCCATCACTGAGAACGTTTTCTCCTGGTTTATATTTAGAAAATGTATTATAGGTTGTGTTTCCGGTTATATTTTGTGCATCAATTATTTTTGTTTCAGTTTCTTATCATTATTATTATTATTATTATTATCGCAATGTGTATGAATATTATTAATTGTGTCAGTGTATTATTTTGATTTGTATATTGTATCTTTTTTATCTTTATAATATACGTGTACGTCGATATTAGTATTTTGAAATTCTGAGTATATTAACTGCTTTACCATGGGCCAGTTGAATTTATGTGGTTCTGAGTCAAGGTTGGGCATAGCAATTTTTGAAATGTTGGATCTTATAGCTTGAAGTTTTAGGTTATGTATCGAAGCTTTTAGATCTTCGTATTTGGGTTTATGATGATGTGATTCTTTTATTATTGTTTCTTATAGGTATGGTGCTTCCTACATTTATTTTCTGTAATGAGAGTTGTGGTCCAGTATTACCATATACTTTGCATATTAAGTTTGTTATTCCTCTGTTCATTTTGTGGTCGGAAGATATGCAGTGAGCTATTGAAAAAGTATCTGGGCAGTTAAATATGCTACCTTCTATTTCCTTAATATTGTTAGTATTATTTATACAATTTAATGCGTTTGTATTATTAATTTTTAGTTGGACATTTATATTGTTGTTTAAGATATTATTTAATATTTTTTATTAGAAAATCATTCCCAAGTATAATTGTGCTAGATAAATTTTTTACAACGAGTGTATTTATATCGAAGTAATTATTGTTAATTTGTATTTGTATTTTACTTATACCCGCTACGCATAATGGTTTATTATCGGGTCCTGACAGTTGTACCGCGGTAGGTGTTATTATATAATTATTTGGTAATAGTTCTTGTCTAATGCAGCATATATTCGCGCCTGTATCAATTGTTATTGGTAAGGTGGTGTTATTAAATTTGGCCTCAATGAAAAGAGCATCGGGTGTAGAGTTAATTTCATTAATTTTTTGTACATGAGATGCTGTAATAAAAGGTGAACAATTGTCAGCTATGTTTAACCTGATATTTAGTTTTTTGATTTATTGACGTACAAATTACAATTTATGGCCATGTGTCCGGATTTATTACAAATTTGACAAGTGGTTGGGTTTAGTTTATTTTTGAAAAAGCATTTTTCTTCTGAATGGTTTATTTTAGAGCAAATTGAGCATCTTTTTTTGAGTATTGGGACTTCATTTTTATATGCGGATTGATTTATTTGTTGGAGTTTGTGGAAAATATGGCTGGTTGTAATGTGTTGGGCCTACGTTCCAATAGGGTGTATTGTTATATGGTGAATTTACGTTATATGGTTGTGGCATTTGCGTGTGCCACTGTTGGTTATTAAAATCATTTTGATTTAAATTTTTATTAAGTTCATAAAAATGTTTTGTTTTATATTATCCTGAAGTAGTTTATATTCATCATTATTTAAAAGTTGACTGAACATTGTCTTTAAATCTTTTATTTCATTGCGTAATTTGTCAATTTCATTCTCATTTACATTTTTATTTGTGTTTATTTGTTGAATTTTGTATTTTATTATTTCTGTTTCATAGTCAAATGGAGATTTAGGTTTCTCACCTTCAGTCATGAATTCAATCATTTCGTACTTACGTACATTACTTCTTAATTCTGATAGGTTTTCGTTACTCATTATACCTATATATCGAGTTATGGCGGGGTTTAAGCCTTTCATGATATTGCTAAACTATTTCTTCCTGAGACATACTACTATCAATACGCCTACATAAAGATTCAGCCTCGTTAATGTATGAAACTGTAGGTTCATCTGGTAATTTTTTTCGTTTTTTCTAACATTAAACGGAGCATATCGTTTTGAACGATTGGTTCAAATTCTATTCTAAGTTTTTTTTCTAAGTCAGTCCATTTGATATCTTCCCCACTATCTACAATGTTATCATAAAACATAAGAGCAGAGCCTTCTAAAAAAACAGGGATGTATTGAGCCTTTTCGGATTCTGACCAACCATTAATGATGGCCGCTCTATTGTATTTTTTTAAAAATGAGTCAATATTATCGGAAATTGAGCCTGAGAAATTTGTTAGTTTAAAATAGGGTTTCTTATTATCAGTCATATTATTGTTTTTGATTGTGTTATCAATGGAGTTACTTCTTGGTTCTGAGATGAATGTTATATTGTCTATTAATTTTTCGAAATCGTCGTTTGTGGATTCCCCTTTTAGATATTTGTGGAGCCTACTTTTTAGATCTGGAACTAGACCAGATGTTATTAATTGTCTTCTTGACAATTCAGTAATTAATTTATCTTTATTTAGTTTGTTTATCCAATCTGAGGAGATGTTGTTAAAATCTATGTCTGGAAATTTATAGTTATTATCTAATTAAGATTTTTGTCGAAATCGAATAAACGAAAAATTAATAAGAATAAAATAATATGGAGAATCACCATAAATATAATACGACGTCTGCCGATATTAATAGGTACTTAAAATGATCTAAATTTACGTTACTACCTTCCTCCTGATTGTCGGAGGCCTCTCGAGGTCGTGTATTCGAGAATTTGATCAAATACACTCTATGATATAAATGTAAATGCATGCACATATAATTTAATATAATGCCGTCAACAATACTATATTTTATATTTTAATATGTCTTACCTGACTCGTAGCTATCTCTGGATTATGCAATAGGAATATTAGGTGACACAAATTAATTATTTAAATTACTCAAATAAAAATAAAGAAAGAAACACACTGATTATTATAAAAGGAGTCCAGTTGTCGCTCGTAGAATTCGGTCTAGAGGTTGTCAATCTATTTTCGTGGTGCGCCTGCACTCGTGAGAAGTTGTTGGATTGTGTGAGAGGTGCTCATGCACTGATGAGAGGTGATTCGCAGGCGGTCCCATCAAAGGCCTCCGTGTTTCTAAAGATTTACCGTTATCCTTAGTGATAGAGACCTTAATTGGACCATCCATTGTATCCGGCTTCGTAAGAAACATATCATACAAATGGCGACAGATGGTCACAAATATGAGTGAGTTTCTACGTGACCAAATAATGCGAATCGTTCCTTTTATCAGTGATTAATGGTATTTATTGGATTTTTAGCGACTTTCTAAGTGCGACAACTCGACCGTTATTCATTTTATTGAATAAGTAAATAATATATACAATTATCATATGTGAGCATATGATTACAGTTCCAAAACTATATTCACACAGGATAACACTTTGAAATTCCATAAACTCTTATTGACGCTTAAAACTGTATTTTAAGTAAGTACACATATCACAAACTAATATCTGTACTTCAATGGGAATTTTTTCACATGCATAACTAGCACACAATGCAAGAGAGTAGCAAATACATTTAGCTACAAAAATATTTGGTACAGCATCTTCCAATAAAGTTTAAACCGAATGTCTATCTCCAAACATGGTATTGGCCCCATCCGCAGCAAAGCCAATTAAGTTTTCTTTGAATGGAATGTTATTTTTATTGAAAAATGATACTACAGCATTTAATACACTCAATGCAGTAGCATTGCTGATTTGTATGAGTTCTAAAAATTGATCTGTTACTGTAAACGTCTCTGTGTCAAAAATTCGAACAACCAAAGCCAAGTGTTTGATGGAAGACTTATCAGTAAACTCACCTAATATTAATGAAAAATATTGGGTTTTTAATATACTCACCGTTAACATTTTTTGTATGTTTTTGTGATAAAGATGTTTTCGAGCTGTTGATAAACCACCTTTATTATCATCGTTATTGCATTGAGAAGAAAAATATTAATTAAAACTGTTTATTTATAAATTTAAATTTACATTACTATTTAAAAATACAATATAATCTAAATTTTTGGGGGTGAAGCCTGTTCCAACGGTCGTTCGTTATTTATCCAGTTTTTGAAAACACGCGTTCTGACGGAACAGAATTCGTTTGAACACATAAATATTTTAATTGGAGCGAATAAAGTTCAGGAAATGTATTTTTGTGTTGTTTCCAAAAGTTGTACGGGCTTTTTGTTCGATTTAAAAAGGGCATTTCTAAATATTGCCGTATTAAGAGAGAAGCCGAGATTCCAGTTGATAAGGTTGTTCTAATTTGAGAAACTTTACTATCAAAGTATTCCCATAATAAATTAGGTTCTCCGCTGATCGACAAATTAAATGTTTCGATCTCTTGAGTATTTTTCATTATAGAATTAATTTCATCTGTTATACATTTCTCCGTATTATTTGCATAACCCACTAACCCAAATCCTATCTTTTTAAATCTTGGATCTAAAAATGTGGTTTTTGCACCTATTTTATAGCATTCTAATATCCCTAAACGCCTAGCTAAAACATTAATCGCTGTTTTTTTTATGCAAAGTACCTGCTGCTTAAAACCCGCTTAAAACTGATAAGAAATATGCGAGTAAACGAAAATGAAATTGAATTTTCTAAATTTCTGTTAGAAATTGGAAATGTTCAATACCCACTTATAAATCCTGACACAGACGAATATTCAATTGAAATTAAACCATCATTATTATCAAGTGATATATAAAACACATATTTAGAGGTATTATTTTTAATTTAGAAAATGTTTCTATATTTTCACAATATTCTATTCTTGCCCCTAAAAATGAACACTGTGATAAAATAAATAATGCTATCGTTAATATGTTGCTAGGGTAAGAAAAAACATTTATAAGTTTAAACACAGTGTCAAAAGACTGTGATCATTTTCTGTTTCCTACTGAATTGTTGGATAGTTTACATTTAAGCGGTTTACCTCCGCACAGTTTGGTACTAAAATAAGCAACTATCGTAAATTTAAATGTAGTGTAAAATCTAATGAATGGTACAAGAATATTGTACGAAATATGTATGAACATTCTTTAGACTTAGAATGTATAATATAATAAAATCTAAAAAAATATTTCACTTGTTTGGACCTCAAGGATGGATATCATCATGTTAACATTGCTAATGATTCTATAAAGTACACTTCAATCATAACACCCTTGGTCAATTTGAATTCTTAAAAATGCCCTTTGGTTTGGCTACAGGTCCCTCGTGTTTCAGTCTTTATTCAAGACATATTTAGTGAATTCATTCGAAAAAAAGGAAATAATTGTGTATTTTTATGACATTATGATCGCCACTGAGTCCATTGAGGAGCATTTAGATTTGCTTGCCAAGATTTTATGTGTTATGCGAAGTAGACAACTTGAGGTACGTTTGGATAAAAGTGGGTTTCTTAAAAACCAAGTAGTTTATCTTGGATATAGTATAAGTCTATTTGGTATCCAACCAAATCCTAAGAATATTTGTGTCATTCAGAATTACCCAGTTCCAGAAAATAATAGGAAGCTTCAGAGTTGTATAAACTTAGCATCTTATTTTCGACGCTTTATTCCAAATTTTGCTATCATTGCTAGACCTCTTTACACCCTACTTAAAAAAGTAATTATGTTTGAGTTTGGAGAAGAACAGTTAAGATAATTTGATTCTATTAAGGAAAAGTCGGGAGCACAGCCTTTATTAGCTATTTATGATCCAAAAGAGAGTACAGAACTTCACTGTGACGCTAGTAGTTATGAGTATGGTGCTATTCTACTTCAGAAACAGGATGACAATTTTCATCCCACATTTTATTAAAATCATAAGACTACAGAAACCGAGTCACGCTATCACAGCTATGAACTTGAAATGTTAGCTATTATTAATGCTATTAAGCGCTTTCATGTATATGTATTAGGGATACATTTCAAAATAGTGACTGATTGTAGCAGTGTAACGTTAACACTACAGCGAAAGGACATAAACCCACGTATAGCTAGATGGGCCATGTTCCTTCAAACTATTCATATGATATTGACAGGGATGGGCAAGATACTCAAAAATCAGTATCGAGATAGTAGATACTAGATACCTGGATTTGGAGTATCGAGATACTAGATTCTCGATACTTGGCTCTAGAGTATCGCGATACTAGATACTCGATACTTGGCTTTGGACTATCGCGATAGAAGATACTCGATACTCGATACTCAATACATTTTAATAAAATTAGTCACTGGATTTTTAAAAATTATGTTTATTATTGTGGGTATGGCCACTTCATTAAGTAATTAGAATGAAAAATAAAATAAAAAACAATGACACTTTCAGTAATAATAATAGTATAATACATTAATAATAAAACAAAATAAAATAAATCAATTACGACATTACGTAATCTTGTTATCGTCTACGATTCTACCAAAAATAACCACAATACGATTACATAACAATTAAATAATAATAATTCTACATTAAAAATTATATTTACTTGGTATTGTCGTATTGAATTATATAAATAATAAAAAGAATTTTAGTATTATTAATAAAAATTTAAGTTCAATAGTATACATTAAAAAAATTTCAAAAGTAATAGTAACATAACATCATTCATTTATATAGTTAATTTATCTTTGTTTCCTTTTAAAAATACAAGTTTTTCAAACGTTATATCGAATAATTTATTTCTGGTAGGATTATTAATAAATACTGCCATGGAAAACATTCGTTCTACGGGTGCTGAGGAGCATAAGCTGGTATTAAATCTAATAAAAAGTTTTTTTATAATTTGATAATTGTTTAGAATATTTAACGATTTAGCCTTATCATTAAAAAAAGTAACTACTTCCAGATCAGCTTTTTTAATGGTTTTAGCTTCTGGTTGCGATGAATAAACAATAAAATTGTCGTCATCTTCATCGCTAGAATTTGAGTTATTAGTAATATCATTATTAAAAATATATTCTGCAGCATTTATACATAGGTTTTGAATTCTATTTTTTTCGTGGTCATATTCATTAGAGATCCATCTTAATTTATAACATGGATGAAAACAAGTTGCTAAAATAGCTTCATTTATACTGGGAGATAATTCAAAAAAATCGCTAAATCGTTTTATTAAAGAATTAACCAATGGTGTTATCATATTAGCTAAATGGCGAAAATTTTTTTCTTTTAACATTTCTAGTCTAGTTTTAAGTGAAAATAATGTGGGTAAAAGCTGACCGTAATAACATTGATTCTCACTCTGCAAAAAGTCTAAGGCACCAGCAATAGGCTTTAATAACGCAGCTAATTCCTCTAAATATTCAAAATCTATATCTTTGAAACTATACTTAACATTTAATTCTTTTAACACTAAATTTAATTTATCTTTGTATTTCAAAAGCTGTGTAATACCGTCATAAAGAGAGTTCCACCGAGTAGGACATGGATATTTCAGTGAACAATTTAATATAGTATGGATGATTTCTGAAGATTTTGGTCTTCGTGACAAATTCCAGAGTGTTGTACATTTACCCATAACAGAATGGTTGATTCTAGATGCTGGAGTCCCTTTTAGAATTTTGTTAAAATCTGTAGTCGCAATAAGACTCAATGTGTGACTTGCACAGCGTAAATGATGAGGCAAAAAAATTTCAGTTTCTTGTGTCATGGTGTCATCTACATCGATACTTTCAAATGTAGCCACATCGTCATCAGTACTTTCTTCTTCGTCTGCATTTTCTCTATCATCTACAAATTCAAAACAATTTAATTAAAACAAAAACCATAGGTACACCATGTATAATATATTTATATATTTTTTCATACCATTGAATTCTAAATCATCAATTTGGAAATTCCAATCTATTTCACAACCAAAATCTTTAAATGCTTTTACAAAATTTGAACCGTTGTCGGTAACAGTTGAAATCAGCTGTTCTCTTTCAATTGAAAACTCGCATATTATTTCATGTAGCAATTCAGCAATTTTGTCATATGTGTGAGAGCCACGAAATCGCCTGCAGGCTAATACACAACTTAAACGAGTTAATGTGTTTTCATCAATCTAAAATATATTATAAATATCATAGTAAATGTATTAGTTTATATACTAAAATAAAAATAAAATGTACCCAATGTGCTGTGACTCCCATAAATGATTTGTGTTTTGATGACCAAATATCAGCTGTTGTACATACACTAGGTCTTGGATCAGATTCAAAAACATTTTTTAATTTTTCACAAATAAATGTGTAATTTTCTAGAATGCGACGGCTTAATGTTCTTCTCGAAAATATTTTTAAAGTACCATCAATATCTATTGAATTATTAGAAAGAAACAAAAAGTTATGAGTTATAGCCTTATAGGATTAATTTTCTGGACTGGTAAACAATATATGAAGGCCATAAAATAAATTACATTTAAAATAAATAACCATTTACATAAAATATAATTAACATAATATTAAAAATGGTACCGTGAAAAAATAACTATACAAATACTGAAATACAATATGTCAATGCTTAATATACTAACCTTTAATCATCTTTATAAAATGTTCGTCTTCAACCGTTGATAATGGCTTCATGCTACAAACAACATAATTTACAATATTTGTATCAAACGTTTTTTGTTTGGACTCGTTTTTTTGATGATCGCTAAAATACAAATTTAATTTCTGTTGTTTATGCATGTTTGGGTTTGAATCATTTAATTTTCTTTTTGTACCACGACGTTCGTTAACAGTAGATTTAATATAATTCTCAAATTCTTCTAGAACATTACTGTGAATTCTCTGAAATATAAAATAACATTATAATAATTAATAAATACTAATAAAGTAATAAATAAATAATAAATAATAAATATTAATAATTAATAAATTTACCTTGATATGAAGGCGAAAATTAGAAGTGGATCTTAATGTGCCGCTATATTCTTTTTTGTCATCATTGCAGAGAACACATTCTGCTTTGATATTTTCATTTTCCATTGTCGGTAGTTTTTTTATTTTGAAATATTTTCCATCCAAAATGAGAGGAATAAACAAATTATTTGTAATTTCAGACATATTAATATTATATTACATACAATCTGACTCAGTACTCAGTATAATAAAGGCAAACGATCGTCACATAGTGACTCACAGTCTGCAGAACACCAGGTGTGTAGCCGGCAGTGTTTGTGTAAAAATCTAATCTACTAATTTTATCGTGTTCATTACCTACTTTATCGCGAAAGGTGTAGGTACTATTACATAGTAGAAAAATAAGGTACAGTCTTACAGACGTAAAGTCCAATTCAAAGTACGCGTGTAACATAATATTATATATTTATATTTTATATACAACCATTACACCACTAACTTTTCAAAAGTGGTTTCTGACGAGTAAAAATAATCGTAAACAATTAATTTTTCAAAGTATCGCATTAATGTATCTAGTATCTTTCGATTAAATTAATTCAAGAAATACTCGATACATTGACTAAAAATGTATCGCGATACAAGATACTCGATACTTCACATAATTGTATCGAGATACAAGATACAAGATACAAATGTATCTAAGATACGTATCTTAGATACTTGTATCGAAGATACTGCCCAACCCTGGATATTGAACACCGCCCAGGGTCACGCATGCAGCATGTTGATGCCGGGCTTGGTAAATTGAGTCCCAAATGACCCTAACTCGGTAAATTGAGTCCCAGGAAAAAATAGGTAGTAGGTAAGTTGAGTAACGGGAAAAATAGGGTAGTTGGTAATTTGAGACGCAGGGAAAAACGAATTATATGCATTTTAAATTTGCTAACATTATTTGTGATTTGTGGACATTCATTAACTATTTATTTTGAAATAATAATTATCAATTATATAATTATATTTTTCCCCAACGATACACTCTTAACAACACCAAAGCATTCACAGTCAATAAAAGTCGATAACTTTGTCGACCTTTGATTAAACGCAATTAAGATACCGATAAGTAAGGGCTTGATCGTATGTAAATACTATACGTATATATATACGTATATGACGGTATCTTACTATGATATGAATGCACGATATTATCTGGACTATTTCATTATTAGTCTTAATGTTATAAACTTATAACCCGATTTGAGTTTATTAAATCAAGTTTGAAGTTTTTACCAAGGCATTTATTTTTTTATTTTTTTGGTTAATTTGTATTTATAATATTTTTAATCTATATAAATCTAAATATTATATCCTTATATAAATAATATTTATTTACTAGCATTTTTTTTCCCGGGACTCGACTTACCTACTACCTGCTTTTTCCCAGGACTCAATTTATCGCTTTAAAAATGTACCAAACTTATCTCGGACTCAATTTACCTGCGTTGATGCGCTAAGTCGTTGTAGGCAGGTAATGGTGTTAGAGGCTTGAACGTTCAATTAAACTCTTGCCATTAAACAGAGAACTGACCCAGATATTAAATCAATTTTTGAATATCTTGAGAATTCAGAACACCCGTTATTCGAACTTCGTAATAAGACTTGTATACCGTAAGAGTAATGATCGGTTACTATTCTACGTTCCAGCTGATATGTGTGAACAAGGGTCTTGTCATGATGAAATCTGCCACGTAGGTGAAGACGAAACAATTGAATTGATTAAACAAATATACTGGTTCCCAAAGTTAATTGAATGCGTTAAAAAATATACAAGTAGTTGTCTTAAATGCATCATATTTTCCCCAAAAGAAGGTAAGAGCGAAGGATTGTTAAACTTGATTGATAAAGGGAATAAACCATTTCAAACTATACATATTAATCAATTTGGCCCCATTAACCAAACTAAAGGTCGATTTAAACATATTTTGGTTATATTCGACGCATTCAGTAAATTCTTAACTTTATATCCTGTTCCAGCGTAGCAGCAAAAGAAACTTGTTCAAAACTGTCTCAATATTTTAAATGTTACAGTAAACCTTTTAAAATTATATCTGACCGAGGATTTTGATTCCACTCAGAGATATTCCAAGACTTTTTCCAAATTCATGATATTAAACATATAAAGGTTGTAGTAGGTTCAGCATCATCGAATGGTCAAGTAAAAAGATATAACAGGGGACTAGCAGTAATGTTATCTAAGTTAATGCATGAGCATAATAATGATTGGAATGAATATCTATATAAAATTAAATTTGCAGTAAATAACACGATTAATCACTCAATACAAAATACACCTAGCAAACTTTATTTGGCATTGACCAAGTTGGTGAACAAAATGATTATATAAGACTTTATCTAGATGCAGTTAGTGAAGCGTGTGGTGTTGATGGTAACCCCCGTGACTTAACAAAGTCCAGGATCAATGCTCAAGGCAATATTCGGATGGGCCAGCTCATAACAAGTAGCTTCTAGGTATGAAGTAGGTGACTATATAATGGTTAGGAACGTTGACACTATGCCTGGTATATACTTGTAAACAATTTTCACCTAAATTCAAAGGCCCTTATAAAATAAGTAAGACACTTCTTCATCATAGATATGCATATCTGATATCGAAGTGCACCAGGTGACTCAAAATCCCCTAAACACTATTTATGCAACAAGAGATATTAAACATTGGATTAAAGTAAGTTGAATCTGATTAACTAAAAATTATTATATTTTAAAATGTATTAAAACTTGTGTTGTGTATTTTTTTTTATTCTATAAAAGTAACAGGTACTTATATTTGTTATGTTTGCTATGTTTGTTTAAATAATTATGTATTTTTTTTGTTGTAGTCATATATTGTAAAAAAAAATGTACAGATAGAGGACGATCTAGTCAAATATGGCCGAGCTGTAGTAATAAGCTAATGACAGCGGCGGCATCTGATAACTCTGTAATTTATTTCTTTATAAGCGATGTTAGTGATAACGTGTTATCGTCGTTCCAAAGACGTTGTAACAACTCGAAACCCAAACAAAAATTCCACCCATAAGAAATATACAGCGAATAATTTGGAAATTAATTAATTAATTAAAATAAGTATATTTTACACACAATTTTCGGTGCATAATGTTCACCGTAAAAAGGTGAATTATAAAGTTATTCGATTTAAACTTAATTCTTTTGTAATTTTAAATTTACTAAAGAAATACATTTGGCGGGAAAAAAGTTCAATTACAAATGTACACTATAAAAAAAAACAATCTAGGATATAAATAATACGTAATGATATATTGCAATTTTACATAATATTATATTCCTTCTAGTTTTCGGAAATCATTAGGCATGGATATCTATGTATCTATATTTAATATTATGATTATTTTTTAGTCTATAATCATTACACATTTATTTACATTTACTCAAGTAGTGAAGTCTAAAGCCTTTTCATTTTTACTTAATTGTTGTAATTATTTTTTACTGAAACGTATATTATATTTTATTATTTATAAAAGAATTAATATGGGTTACTGTTGGGCTGTTGGATGTAATCATCACAACCAAAGAGAAAAGTGTAAATTTTTTACACTTCCTAAAGATACAAAATCTCGTAACAGGTGGTTAAAATTACTTAAGTAAGTTTTTTCCTCCTATGTATTGTATTACAAAATGATAATATATTCCAAATGGTACCAATCTGTACTTAATGTAAAAAATTATAGACGAAGTGACCAACCTGGTCGTGGATGTGTTGTTTGTAGTTGTCATTTTAAAAATGGACTTCGAATTAATGGTCCGGAGTTGCAAGAGCACTTAAAAAAGGCTTTTGTCAGTGATTTTCCAACACTCCCCCAAAAAAAAAGAAATCAAAGAACTAATAAAGTAACCATACCTACAGATATGCAACCATTCAAGATGAATGCAGAAAATGCATTAGACGTTGATAGGTACGTTTAAGTACCTATGTAAGAAACTTTGTTATTTAAGAATATTAATTATAATATGTCTAGGAATATCAAATCTCAAGTTGAAGATTTGGAAATTCAAGTATTGAATTTGAATAAAAAGATGGATCTGAATTTAGATTCAAAGTTAGTACTTTTATTATTAAATTCATCTATACCAAATAGATTAGATATTTTGTAATGTTTCATGTACTAAATGTAGGTGTATAAATATATATCTATGGCCTTCAATTCAAAATAATTTAGTAGTTTTATACTTATCATAAATAATACATATTGTTTTGAAAGATAAAATAATTACACTCGGGGGTTAAGGATTTCAAATTGTTTGAAAATGGTTTATAAAACTAAAAAATATTGATTTTGGATGAGAATTTGATTTTATATTATTATTTTTACTAATTTAATCTAAAAGTAGTGCCACTCTTGAAATAGATGATACAATGTTCTTATTAGGTATTTAATTTTATAATATTAGTATTTCTAATTTCACAATTTAATATTTCATTGGATATTAAATTATTATATTTGTATAATTTTTTTTTTAGATCTGTTTCGAATTTACCTACACAATCAATTCCAAGTGTAACACTATTAGAAACTGAAAATAATTTCCTTAAGAAAGAAAATGAAGAATTGAAAAGTAAACTGTATAAGCTATCTGTTGCATTTTCTTATGAGACTATATGCAACAGTGATGAATTGGTTAATGTTTATACTGGTTTACCAAATTCAAAAGTTTTTAATTCTCTTTTTGAGTTGTTAAAAGATGTAAAATTAAATTATTTTTTGGGGTGGAATGTAAAAACTATAAGCCCTCAGGATCAATTATTATTAGCATTAATGAAACTAAGATTAAATTTACCTCATTTAGATTTATCCCAACGTTTCAAATGTAGTCGTGCT
>NW_019100722.1:0-2792 GCF_001856785.1 Myzus persicae
TAAATAATAAAAATAAGAATAATTCTAATTTTAGGGACAAACAACGGGATTTCATTTTGGAACTCGAGTTGGCACTCGAACGAGAAATACATGAAACATATACGATAGGGACGGAAAACACTCCGAGATGTTTGATAGGACATATTAATACTGCGAATAATAAAATCGAAGAACCTTTTTCGACATCAGAAATAACTAAATTAACAAAAATTATTACTGAAAAAATGTATGATTTATCATCAAGTCCGGTAACATCAACAGAAACATTGTGTAGACATTTATCAGAATATATGAAACATTTGTATGATCCAAGGGATATACTAGATAATATAAGATATTATTAGAAATTAAACAAGGATAGCTTAATGTAGATATAATTTTTAATTTTAGA
The DNA here is from genome assembly GCF_001856785.1 of Myzus persicae. Lineage (NCBI taxonomy): Eukaryota > Metazoa > Arthropoda > Insecta > Hemiptera > Aphididae > Myzus > Myzus persicae. Next base: position 392 of record NW_019100722.1, read on the forward strand.
TTGGTGATGATGGGTGGACTTATCGGTGCCAATGAAATAAATTCATCGGATTATTATACATATACAAAATACGAACAACAAAATGGATTATACTTTGAAAATTTAGGGCCTACTAGAATAATAGGAGCTGAATACAAGCTAGTTACTTACTTTTCCATAAAGGAATATAATGCGAAATATGAATTATTAGAAGCAAAAATAAAAAATATAACAAAAATATGCACTGACAAAAATCATATAGATTTATATGGTAAATATCAGATAGTAATAACCAGGGCTCGGGACTTTATGCATTTGCATATTTGTTCGGGAAGTAAATAGAATAAAACTGATCCGATACAAATTTGTGTTGTGGTATTTAGAGTTAAAGTTTAAAAGTTTATTGTGCATATGTTTGCATATTTTGGAATTTTTTTCTACAAATGCATATTTTTAATATTTATTGATTTTTATTGCATATTTTAAAATAACTTTTGATTATTTACTCTTAAATCATATTTTTAGTAAATTAATCAATTTTATCTACATGATTTTGTCGGCAATAATACCGATAAGGCGATAATCAATAGCGTTAGGGGGAACCCATTTTATTTATAGCTCTGAAGACAATATTATTTTTATTTAATCTGTCTTTTACATTTACAGTATTATTTTGTTTGCCAGTACACTACAGTGATCGACGGACTACGATCGTTATCGTGTCAATGCATATATCGTCAATCGTTGTCGTGTTCGTATTTGTATTCGTTATTTTGTATTTATTAGTGCTCGTATTTGTGTTATAATATGCCAAAAGAAAAAAATACACAAGTTAGTCGGTTAAAAAGTTTTATTTTGGAATTTGGGGATAATGTATTTTCCGCAGACGGAAGAGTTTTATTTTGCAAAATATGTGAAATTAAAGTAGAATATGAACGGCGATCTAGTGTAATACAACATATACAAACAGTTAAACATGTGAAAATGATTAAACGGAGGGAAATGTTCAATACAAGAACCCAACAAATGATTACACAAACTAATACAACTAAAAAGTCTACTTTCAATATGGACGTATGTAAAGCATTGCTATCGGCTAACATTCCATTGAATAAATTATCGAACCAAGTATTTCGAAATTTTTTGGAATCTTACACAGGGAAAGAGATACCATACGAAACAACTTTAAGAAAAGGCTATATTGATGATTGTTTTATTGAAACTATGCAAAAAATAAGAGAATATATTTCTGATCATAAAATTTGGATATCGATCGACGAAACGACCGATGCTGAAGGTCGATTTATCGCAAACGTGATTATCGGTACTTTGGAAGCTGAAAAATCTGGAAAAATATTTCTTTTGAACACAGAAGAACTGGAAAAAGCTAATTATTCTACAGTTAGTAAGCTATTTGACAAATCTCTTTCTATATTATGGCCAAATGGTATAAAACATGACAATGTTTTATTATTTTTGTCGGACGCAGCACCTTACATGGTGAAATGTGGTCAAACGTTAAATGCTTTATATTCCAAAATGATACACGTTACATGCACTGCTCATGGGATACACAGGGTGACTGAACAAGTACGAAGCCAATATGAATCTGTTGATCAGCTGATTTCAAATATCAAAAAAATATTTAGAAAAGATCCATCTCGCATGCTTCTTTTTAAAACTGAGGCACCGGATTTACCTTTACCTCCAGAGCCAGTAATAACACGATGGGGCACCTGGATAAATGCAGCCATATATTACTGTGAACACTTTGAGATAATTTTCAATATTGTAAATAAATTAGATTCAGAGGATGCTTTGAGTATAAAAAATGCAAAAAAATACTTGGCAACACCTCACATTAAAAATGATTTAGTCTACATAAAATCAAATTTTAGTTCTCTTACTACATCAATTACAAAATTGCAAACTGAAGGTGTTTCTTTAGCTGATTCAATTGAAATTATTGACAATGTAAGTGTTGCAATGAAACGTCTTACTGGGACAACTGGGAAAAATATCTGTACAAAGATGGAAAATGTATTGAAGAAAAATGTTGGTCTTGCTATGCAAAAGAAAATTAAAAACATTCTTAACGGTGAATTAATTGACATGAAAGACTTACCAGAAGACTTAGATATTAATGATCTGACATATTTTAAATATGCTCCCATCACATCGGTAAACGTAGAAAGATCATTTTCCGCCTATAAAACTTTACTTACAAATAATAGAAGGTCTTTCAAAGTCGAGAACATAAAAAAACATTTGATAATCCAGTGTAACGCAAGTAAGTACATAATTAGAATTATAAAATGATTATTTTTTAATACATAAAAATTATAATTGCTAGGTATAGAAGATGCTGAGTGTTGAAAAATCCAAAGACCTCCCATTCAACAGTTTTTACATTTTTTTTTTT
>NW_019100722.1:4253-30186 GCF_001856785.1 Myzus persicae
TTTTTCTTTTGTACAATTGTGGAAATAAGGAAGGGACATATGATGGACTTCTTTGATCAGAGGATCGATTATTTCCAATAAAATGTGCACTGCAAATCACACTATAACGGTTAGGGATCCATAATTTTCCATTTTTTCTAAAATACCATAGTTAATCATTAGATTTATAATACAGGTACTCTATTGTATTACAATAAATAATAAGATATTGAAATAATTAATTTGTATAAAAAAAAGTAATAGTACTCACTCAATTCGATTAACAGCCTTGATCCATTTTTCTTTTAATTCCTTTTCATAAGATTTATTAGGAAAACTATAGAATTGTATATTTGTTGTGTTCTTGTAAGTGTTACTACAATTCACCACACAACAAATCTTTTTTGATTTGCTTTGGTTCATTTTAATATGATAATTAAATTTTATATTATTAAATGTATAACTTATATGATTTAAACGTTCATCACGACCACGATTTAAGATATACCTTAATTATTACTTATTAGTGTATTAATTATTAGTACATCTTAATTCGTGATCACGACTCACGGATTTACGAACTTACGGTTATCTCTGTCGTTAGATGTGTAACGAAAATAGACGATAGTCGGTTTGTGGGTATAATTGAATAATTCATTTATTTTCGTCAACTTTTAATTTTACAATATTGTTTGTTGAATTTACAGTATTTTCTTTTATATACGAATTCTTAACTCAAAGAGTGTACATTTAAAATATTTTAACGGGGTGACATATAATGGGTGGGAATCAGACATGAAACTCACGGAATGGCTGCGGTAGACTGGCTCTTTTGGTGGCTCTTCCGTGATTCTCCTGCGTCTGCTCGATACAATGGACAACAATATCCTGGCTTCCCGGATTTGACTATGGACTGGCTGGTCGGCGGCAGCAGTGGCTCGGCGTACTCAACAGTGTTTGGAACAATATAATGATTGGTTTAAACGGCGGTGGCGAAGACTCGGCGTTTTAATACAAGAACGGAGCACGGCGTCGGTCGGCGGCAGCAATGGCTCGGCGTACGCGACGGGCTTAGAACAATATAACGATGCGTTTAAACGGCGGTGGCGAAGACTCGGCGTTTTGAGCGGTGGTGGACGACGGCGACAATGATTCGGCGTGTACTGTAGCGGCAGCGAAACGGAATCGGACGACGGTGAGATCCGGCGTTCTCGACTACGATGGCGATATGGACAAGGAGGGCCAACACACTGCTGTAAACAGCTAGTACTTGGTGGAAACAATCTGTAGTCTATCCGTGTCTACCGGTGTTTTACTACCGGCCGGCTTAGACAGATTGCAGGCTAGCGCTGTGGGTAGTTCGGCGTAAGTTCCCGTGTCTACCGGTGTTTTTAATACCGGCCGGTCTACTAGTACGCCTCACTCAGCGAGGGGAACAACATAATTTTGACAGTGCTCAACGGCCTGTACTTATGCTGTGTGAGGCCCTGGCGAAGTATGATTTGTAATAGTTGCGTTTTTGAAATTTGATGTGTTTCGGATTGACTTAAAACCGTTTGAAAAATATGGGGAGGTAGTTTGATCGATGTAGATTTATAATTGGTTTTAATTGGGGTTTTAAGTTGTGGGGTTTAGAAGTTATGGGTGTTTTCCCGAAGGGCGGCGTGCGTCCGGAAAGATTGTGTGAGGGGAGCGCTATCTGCGGTAACGGCGCGCAGTTGCCTGTGTGCGTTCGCCGGTGTTTTTTGTGCTCGCGGGCGGCGCAAGAGCGCGCGATCTCATTAGGTATTGATGTAACGGGCCACGAGAGTGCGCCACCTAAATGGGCACTCCGTTCGTCCCGTTACAGATGATGATAAAATTGATGAAATATGATAATAGCACAATATCTTTTTACCCCCCAATTAATGCAGTTGTTGTCCACCAAGAGCGCTACGTACGCACTTGCACGGTGTCTATAAAGCAAACGGAAGAAACTGGAGCTAATATTTTACATATAATGAATAGTCAAACAACAGTATACTCTATCCCAAAAGAGAATAATCACTTTTCGCGCATGTAGACTGAGCGCTACGGCAGCGCCGAGGCCAACTTTCTCCCACCTAAATCAGCCGACGGATCACGAAGACCATGGACGACCGTTTACGATTAATATTTATAATTATTATTATGCGCGACTGCAGTAATGCATTAACCGCGGTGAGGAGTGACTGTTTTTTTTTCGTAAAATGTGACTCTATTTTTTAAATAAAATTAATCATTATATAAATACAAACAATTATTCAATTATAATATTATATACGAAAAAATAATAGTTACAAATACAAAATACAAATATAACAAACATTATTTATGAACAAAAATATAATATTATATACGAAAAAATGATAATATCATATACGAAAAAATTATAATTACAAATACAAAATACAAATATAACATTATTTACAAGTTTACAGTTTACATTTATTCATCAGTTTATGGTAGAGGTACAACGTCGTTAAAATCGTCCGAGTCATCATCATCACTTTCAACATTTAAAACACATGGTTCTTTTTCAGCCATCAATTCATCCACCACAAAGTCCATCTTAAACAATTTTTCCTCCTCTTCTATTGTATGTTTAATGAAGTTTTTCCACATGTCGGCATCAACTCTTTCTACACCTTCTATTAATAATTGTTTTACGTCGTTGAGCTTAAATGTTTTGTTATTCATCCTCACATGGTTTTTTACAATTGACCATGCGAGCTCAATAGGATTGAGCTCGCAGTGGTAAGGTGGCAATCGAAGAATTGTTTTGTTTTGTTTTTTGACTAGTTCATCAATGACATATTTATTGTACAAGGGTCTCAGCCTGTCCACAATGGTAAGTAGCTCTGGAATAACCATTGGTCTACTAATAACCTCTCCTTTACTCTCGAGCCATTCGATAATTTTTTGTTTTTTGGTATTTGTCGTTGGGCATTTGTCTTGTTTCACTGAATGGTACGGAGCGTTATCCATGACAATCACTGCGTTATCTTTGAGTCTAGGTAAAACACCTTCCAACCATTCACGGAAACAATCGCCATTCATTTCATCGTGATAGTCTTGAGTGTTTTTCCTAGACTCAAAGCACAGAAGACTGTCAGAAACAAATCCATCTTCCGATCCTATATGGCAAACTATCAGGCGTTTCCCCTTTCCACTAGGATTTACTGCTCCCGTTGTAAGACCTTTATTTGTCGCATCTCTCGCAGATTTAATAGATTTATCGCACCATATTTTATTCGGTACGTCACCAGCATTTACCCAAGTTTCGTCCAAATAGTATATTGGGCGACCCTCCATACGATATTGCCGAATATCCAATAAATAATTTCTTCGCCAAACAACAATTTCTTTTCGCTCAATCATTGCGCTATTTCGACCACGTTTAACAAATTCGAATTCCATAAAATGTAATAATCTATGGAGTGAGGAGCGTGAAAAATTGGGCAAATTGGCATTAATATCAATAAAACTATTTTTATTTTATTAAAGAAATATTACCTGCTGAGAAACTGAAGAAAAATCTGTCACAGTATTATTGACTAATATGACTTTACATGGATCAGTTACTTGATTTACTTCAATTGCTAACTAAGTTTGAATAAAGATGAACAAAACAATAAGATTAATTCACTGAATAAATATTCTGAATACCTAGTCTGAACATGTACTACTTACTTTATTTGAAATTGTAGAGCAACTATTATTATCCGATTCAACACATTCATTGTTTCTAGGTTTTTTACAAAAATAAGATAGTATACTCATACTGCCATTTCTCTTGGACCTTTTAGATTCATCACTTTCATTCATGATTTATGATTTCAGATTTACGAATGGACAATGGTTAATTAGTAATCACTAGTCAACAGTTACCTCCTTATATTTATTATAATAAGTACTAAGCAGAATGACCGTTGTTCAACAGCTAGGTAATGAGTGATGTACGAATTATTTTTATTTATCACAAAAAATATTTAATAGCATAAAAATACAAATTCAAAGATGTTAACAGTACCTATCATGGCAAAATATTTTTTTTCTGTGATAATATCATGTTTAGCATGTTCTATGATGATATAGATAATATACAAAAACTAATGTTTTGACAGCCGAGCAGCTGACTTATCAGTTAATCTGTTCTAACCTAACCTAACTTATAGAAAACCAGTGTACCTCAAAATTGTGCGTAGTCGCCGACCGGTTTTTGCTACGCAGCGTCGCGCGTTCTGGTAGCCCGTACCAAAAATTTGCCACTCGGCGATTTATTAATAATTTTTAATGAAAATACGCGGAGCGGTGGGTGTTTCAGCTCCCAAGCACCCCCCCTAAATCCGCCACTGGTATCAACCATGCGAAATACAACTATTTAGAAAACCGGAAATGGCACCAACTATAATTGCGTAGTTAAAAGATTTGGATTGCAACGAAATATTTATCATAAATTAATAGGTAAAAATACATGGATTCACACGGGTAACGATAGTTTAACAATTAGTTGTACAGATCTAAGTGAACCATTCATAAAAGAAATAAGGGGTACTGCTAAAATTATGGTTGGCAATGAAGAATTCTTATGCAAAACCACAACCAAAAATCTGAAGTTAATGCTAAAATCCCCTCATCCTTTCCGTCAAGTAATTAAATTACTAAACGATAAGTCTGTGGAATATTTCACATACCAAGCGAAGGAAGACAAATCTTATCGATTAGTGCTAAAAAACCTACACCACACAACGCCCACGGAACTTATTACTCAAGACCTCGAAGATCTTGGATTTTCGGTCAGGAACGTTACTAATATAAAGAATAAAAACCAAAAAAGCGGTCCACTCCTACTCTTTTTCGTCAACCTTAACCCAGCGCCAAATAACCCAGAAATATTCAAGCTTAAGACGCTATGCCACTCAATAGTCAAAATTGAAGAACCCCATTCCAGACGGGACCTACCTCAATGTCACAGATGCCAAAACTACGGGCACACGCGTACTTACTGCAACCGTTCACCTAGGTGTGTCCGTTGTGGTCAAGCGCATATCTCCGACATGTGTGAAAAATCAAAGGACACCCCAGCTACCTGCTCTCTATGCGGAAAAGATCACCCAGCAAACTACAGAGGATGTGCGGTACACAAAGAACTCCAAAAGACCAGAAACACGACAGCCTCAACCGCTCATGTGGACGTCAGCAGGAGACTACTCGACAGCAACCATCCAGATAAGATCAAACAACACTTGAATTGGGAAGAAACACAAGGTAAGCCTCCTAGTAATGCCACCTATTCTCGCTCTTACTCAGATACATTAAAACCACCTAACTCTAACTCTCAAACACATGAATCTTCCTTTTCCCCTGATCCCCCTCCAGCCACTCTTTTCGCATCCTTTCTTGAACATTTTCAATCACTCATTACACCATTAATAAACACAATTTTAACCAAAAATGATAACTAGCCCAAACGTAAATCATCCATTATCAATTTTCTCTTGGAATGCCAATGGTCTCAGACAACATATAAATGAACTCCAGCACATCCTATTAGAAACAAACACCGACATTGCACTAATTTCTGAAACACACTTTACCCTGAACACCTGCGCGAAAATATATGGCTTCAATGGCTACTTTTCTTGTCATCCTGATGGCACGGCTCATGCAGGTGCTGCAATCTACATCAAATCAAACATATCATATCATTCACTAACCCCCTACTCCACACCTCACATTCAGGCAGCCAGTGTCTCATTAGTTGTACCTAGCAACATAACTATCACTGTCTCCGCAGTTTATTGCCCTCCTGGCCTCATAACCACATCAGACCACTTTTCCAACTATTTCTCAACCTTGGGTCATCGTTTTATTTCTGGTGGTGATTTCAACTCTAAAAACCCTGCATGGGGTAACCGTTCTCCCAATACCAGAGGCAGAGCTTTACAGCAATGCATAAACAACAAAAACTACTCCTCAATAGCCCCCCCCCCCCCCAGGTCCTACATACTGGCCCTCTCATAGTAACAGACATCCTGACATTTTGGACATTTTTGTCAAAAAACTACCTAGCAACATACATAGTGATCTCAACAACCTCTACGACCTTTCTTCTGACCACTCCCCAACAATGCTTAAACTAGGATTAAATGTCCCTCCCCAACAAAGGGAATCTCTTACCCCAAGTCAACTAAACTGGCCTAACTTTAAAAAAGTAATAAATAAAGATATCAAACTCTCGATCTCATTAAAAACAACGGACGACATCAATGTTGCTGTCAATCTCCTCACAACCTCAATCCAAAAAGCTGCACTAGAATCAGCAAAACCATATAACCATACAAACCCAAAAAAACAAACCCCATATCACATACAATCATTACTAGCCGAGAAACGTAGAATAAGAAATAAATGGCAAACATTCAAGTACCCAAATGACAAGGTAAAACTTAACAAATTGAATAATGAAATAAAAAAGGCTATCCAACTCGACAGAAATCAATCCTACAATAATTATGTAGAATCACTAACCACAAAAAACTCATCTCTTTGGAAAGCGACCAAATCTCTACTCCGCCTAAATCAACCTACCCCCCCTTTAAGAAATGAAGACAACTCATGGGTTATTACCGACACTGACAAAGCAAATATTTTAGCACAACACCTGGAAAACTCTTTTTCTCCCCATGATATCCAACCCAGCCATTCCCAACTAAAAATTGTTGAAGAGTACCTTGAAGCTCCTCTACCAATGTCCATGCCTGCCAAACCTACATCTCCTGATGAAATTAACACCATAATCAAAAAAATTCCTACCAAAAAATCCCCAGGTCACGACCTAATAACTAATTATATCGTAAAAAACCTTCCACGTAAAGCCATAGTATACCTATCTCACCTTTATAACGCAGTACTTAGATTATCCTTCTTCCCAAACTCCTGGAAGCACTCCATCGTATAATACTCATTCTCAAGCCAAACAAACCTCCCGAAAATCCAGCATCATACAGACCGATAAGTCTTCTCCCTACTTTCTCAAAAATCTTCGAAAAAATTCTCTTAAAAAGACTCATCCCTCTTGCCACTGAAGCTAACATCATTCCACACACCAAGTTCGGTTTCAGAGCCCATCACTCAACAATACACCAACTTCATCGCACTGTCGATAAAATATCCAACGCACCGGAGAAGAAAGAATTCTGCCTTACTGTGTTTCTGGATGTCTCACAGGCTTTTGACAGAGTCTGGCATGAAGGGCTACTTTACAAACTAAAAAAGTTTCTCCCAGCACCATATTTCTTACTAATAAAATCCTACCTATCAGACCGCTCCTTTAAGGTTCGTTTAAATAACAGCTATTCAACCAGCTGTCGTATTAGCGCAGGTGTTCCCCAAGGTAGTGACATCGCTCCCTTTCTTTATTCTGTGTTCACTCATGACATCCCCAAAACACCCTTCACTTTTCTTGGCACATATACCGATGACACACTAATTTCAGCTTCACACCAGGATTCCGGAACTGCTTGTCGGATGATCCAAAGTCACCTTAATATGATAAACTTATGGACAAAACGTTGGAAAATAAAAATTAACGAAACGAAGTCTACTCATGTAACTTTTACATTGCGCAAATCTGTCTGCCCTCCTGTTACATTTAACAACCAAATAATTCCTTCGTCAGACGAAGTTAAATACCTAGGAATAATATTAGACAAACGCCTCAACTGGAACTAGCACCTAAAACAAAAAAGTAAATCAGTAAACTCCAGACTACATCTTTTGAGACCCCTATTAAAATCAAAACTTTCTTTAACAAACAAACTTACGATAAATAAATCGATAATCCGTCCGGCTTGGCTCTACGGCATCCAACTTTGGGGGCCAGCAAAACCATCAAATACTAAAACTCTCCAAGCATTCCAATCCATATGTCTACGCCTAATAACCTCTGCCCCTTGGTATGTTACCAATAAAAATCTCCACAAAGATCTGAACATACCAACCCTCAACGACTTAGCCAAATCCTATTACTCAAAATTCCACTCAACCCTCCGCGCTCATTCAAACCCCATAATTAAAAGTTTATCCTCTGCCTCTATTATTCCTAGAAGGTTAAAAAAACAATGGCCAAGAGATCTGCTCAATACCTAATTAAAAAAAAAAAATAAAAATAAATAATTATGATAAAATGAATTAAAATAAAATTCAAACCGTAATTTCTTGTCAGGTGGCACTGCTGGGAGCCTTCCTTCTCTTTTAATTGCTATTATTGTTAATTGTTATATTCTTTAAGTCACCACACTTACTTATTATACACTGTATGTATAGATTGTAAATACACTTTTATTTAAAAAAAAAATAAAAAAAAAAATAAAACTTCCAAAATTGTATTCAAATCTTAGATGCATTCAATACATATAAATAAAGCTGATTAAAATATTAATATTAATAAATTAGCTAATTAAAATATTAGTATTAATATAAAAGCTAATTAAAATATTAATATTAATATAGCATCCAGTATTACAAAGCGTAAGTAGTTGGCTTGTTTTTTTAGAAATGATTACATCTTACAATTTAAGTACAATTAAAAATATGTCAACCCATGTGGACACATTTTTGTGTACTTTTGTGAGAAATTTGTATATGAAAATTGCAATTTTACTAACCGGCAATATTGATAAGCTTTATTTGAAGAATAGTGCAATGTCAAAGCAAATTTTTTTATTTCAGCGTTGTACCGCTGACCTTTAGCATGCCTTTTACAATTTTTCAGCCGATTCATAAAAATTTCTTGAGAAAGCCCCTTAAATTTACTACTTATAACTTCACCATCATCACTATTCAACAAACCTTTTTGTTTTAAAGATTTCAATAGTTGTTGTAAACTATTTATCTTTGATCGCTGACGCCTAACTCTCTGTTGTAACAGTTTCAGTTTTTTCTTCAACTTGGTTTTAGTTGGTGTAGAATGAGTTATAGGCGATTGTGGAAAGTTCAATCTCCTAGCAGGTGTTACTAATGTAGAAGAGAGCTGAATACATTTTGAAGGTGTCTTTAATAAAGGAGATATAGAGTGTGGTGTTTTGATGGGGGTTAAACTAACATTTGGTGGTGAAGTAGTGACAGATAAATCAATTGCAACTGATTCAATAAATTCCTGCGATTTCAAAATTGTAGGATTTAAATTAGGTGTAATTGTCATAATGGTACTTTGTAGTGGTGTTTTATGAATAGTTTCAATATTACACGTTTTTTTAGGAGGTTCCAAACTTATAGATATAAGAAGTGAAGGAACTGATTCACCTTTTAACATTAATTTATAAGTTCCTCCTGGTCTTGGAACAAAATCAGAGCTTAAAAAATGGTCACTACATACTCTACTAGTATTATTCGGATTAAATCCTTTACGCTTAACTGCATCAATCCATAATTGTAGTTTATTGGGATCTTTCAAAGGAAACCTACAATTCATCAAATATACAAATAATAATCAAATTCCGGTCTATTTTTTTCAGATAGAAAACTAAAAGTTCTCACTTAAAAAAATGTTTAGAACAACCACGTATCGGTCTATTAGTACATCCGTGCACTGAACATGAGACTGGCATAATGGCAAATAATAGTATTTATTATTTACAATCGGAAATTAAAAATAATTATGTTTTTTAAATGTACGCAACTTTATTCAACCACTAACCAGTCAAGTCGGTAACACAGTAACACACTAACTAAAGTCGCAAAGTGCAATACTTTATGGCCTACTGTAATGTCGCAAATCTCTGCGTCCGCATTGAGTATTCGAATTATTTCGAAATTCATGATATGGTGAATGATAATTCATTATCAGTATCCTCATGATACTATAGAATAAATGTAAACATTGCCTGCTTTGTAAATGGCGGCCGACTTCAATATCGGTCACTACTGTAGTACGAAGACGGCTATCTAGTTGTTGTATATATCTATGGACCCGAATTCCTAACGCCGCAAGTCGTTATAGCCAACCGCCGAATTTGTAGGAGCTATATCGGCGATCAACAGGAGGGATACTACAAAATGTAAACAAAACGCGGCGGCCATGTTAGCGTTCGCTACTTTATCAATTTAGTGTTATCAGTTAAACAACTTTTATCATAATTCACGATTTAAGGTTAGTAAAAAACAAACAGCAAGAGCATTTTTTACACGTTTTTTAGTGCGTACTGCCTTTTAACTGTTCTATTGCGGTCTGTGCCTTTGAGAATAATATTGTGTATTTGATTATATTTCTACATATTATAACAACGTCTATTCGAAAGAGTGGTTATTCCTTTAAATGTATTGTGAAATCGTGCGGAGAAATGAAAACTCAAAAAGAATTAGTTAGTTTTTTTTCTTTTCCCAAAAATCCTGCTCGGTAAGTACTTTTATATTATAATTTATAATGATATTAATTAAATGTATAACATAATATTACACAATGTCAGTTGCACAATATACCAAATGTTTATTAAAGTAAGTCTAGTAAACAATGCAGTGCGCTTATAATATGTAACAAGGACCAAGTCAATTGTGTTTTGTAGTTTAAATAAACAATTTTTTTTTTACACTTTCAGTTGTGAAATCTGGTTAGAACGCTTTGTCAAAAATTTTTTAAAAATTTTTTGGAAAACAGGTTAAAACCAGGTGCTACACCTACACTATTTCCAGGTATGTAAAAACTAATTTGACATTTAGCAGCAATAATTTTCTAATCGCCTTTTATTTTTTATTTGTATTGTGGCTTGAGCAAAAAAAAAACGATAGGCCCATAGGAGGGTTTAAAATCTGGAGCATGGATCATCAAATGGAAGTCACACAATATTTACACAACGTTGGTAAAATATGTATATCACATTTGTGTAACCCAGCGGTTCTTAACCTGTAGTCCGCGGCCCCCTGGGGGTCCGCAACACTCATGTCAGGGGTCCGCGGCAGCCTTATCACCTAACATAAGTTAATATATGACATGAGTGAATTATTACAATATTTTTGGTTGCATGTTCGAAAGGATTATCCACAATTATCGAGTAAAGCTCTGAAAGTTTTGATTCCATTCCCCACAACTTATTTATGTGAAAAAGCCTTCTCCACCCTCATTTACATTAAGAATAAGTTTCAAAACCGAATACAAAACGTAGAATCAGAACTAAGATTAAAACTTTCAAGTATTGAGCCCGATGTTCAAAAACTCGTTACTGAAATTCAACATCAACCATCGCATTAATACTTATTAATTAAGTAAATAAAAATTAAGTTTTAAGAATATTAAGAATAAAATAATTTATATTACAATTTTTTTTAAATTTAAGTGTTTAATGATGTTAAAGTTTAAAATGAAAAATTAAGTTTAATAAAAATAATTATAAATGTGTATATTTTGTTATGTCTACTTCTATAATTTGTATTATAAAATAGTTATTATAATTTTGGTTATGATAACTTGATATGTTTTGTAAAAAAAAAGGTATTCGACAAAAAATTGGTAGGGGGGTCCGCGATTTCTAAAAATATTTCATCGGGGGTCCGTGTTCTACAAAAGGTTAAGAACCGCTGGTGTAACCAATTTAATTTTTAAAATACATTTTTATGAAATTCTATTTTGCTCTAATAAGTAGAAACCTTATAACCTTATTAATTAATTATAACTACATCAAAGTCCTAATCATGACATCAAACACAATTATCAAGTATTTTAAGTATGCCAATTGCACCAGTAAAAATTATCTTAATATATTCTGAGTGGTGAATAAGGTTAGGTTTTACTGGTTTCAGACCGGGATTGAACATTTTCTTAGAAGCATTTTCAGTCTGGATTTAGGAAAATTTTAAAACTAAAAATTTAAATTTAATAAATAAATATAGATTTGAAATGTGTACAATTTTCATAAGAAAGGATATATGAAGACAAATAATTGTTGAACCATTTAGTACATTTTAGTATATTCAAATTAGCAAGGAATATGCTAGATATGCATGGTAAAATACATTTTAAAGCAAATTCATTATTTCTGAAAGACTATTCATTTTAAAACTTAATTTAGTATACATAAATGTGAATACATTTGAACTGTGTACAATTTTGATAAGTAAGGATCAATATTCACTAATAAAATGATACATTATTGTCGTCATTAAGTACATTTTATTATACTACAATGATTGAGCTATTAAGTTATATGTGGTACATAGGCGGATATTTGGTCATATCCGTGGGGGGGCTTAACATTTTTACCATATCCATTAGCGTCAACACATTATTAGACACTTCAACCTGCAACAGTGGCGAGGGGGGGGGGGATGAATTAACTACCTACACACTACTATTTTTTTTCTGAGTAAACCGAAACTATCGAAGAACTATAAATTACGCATAAAAAAAAAGTTAATGTGGGGGATATGACACCCTCACCCATCGTAAGCACACCCCTGACCTGCAAGCTAGTAGCTCTCCTACTTTATTCTATCAGAGGTCCAAAATATGCATAGGTTTTACCATTGACTATAAATACTATAAATCGCTCACTGCAATACAAAATACGTTGCACGGAAATAAATTCCGATGGAGCGCGATAAGATATTATTTTTGTCTACAATACAATTTTAAATTAATATTATATCATTATCTAAGTGCCCGCCGCATTGTCGTTATCGCCAACCGCCGTTGCGTGTCGACCGCGGGCAGCGACCAATCTCATATTCTCGTGATGAACATTATTTGCGCCAGTGTGCCACTTGCCTACTTCCCACAGGTCATCCCCGGCAGCATTTGAATCGGACGAAATTTAAAAAAATAATATTCGTTGGCGATCGCTATCAACGATAGCAACTTGATTAATATTTTTAAGAGGATTAAAAATTAATATACTTATAGTACACATGTTATATGAACCGCTAATGCTTTGTACTTTTGTACTTGGGTTATATTTTAATTTCTGAGTACAAGCAATATTTTTCAAGTTATGATATGTGCTTTTTGTATAGTGATTATTGTTTTTAAATAATAAACACCTGTCAAAAATAATAAAAACAACAGTTAAATATTATAATAGATATAACTAGAGCAAGGACTTTCATGCATTTGCATGTTTTTTATGATTTAGTTAAACGTATGCAGAGTAAGTACACAATACCTTTCACAACGTTTGTGACCAAAAGCTAAAAGTTTTTAGTGCATATTTTTGCATATTTGGACATTTTTTGGTTTAAGGGTTATATTTTTGATTATAAGAGCATCATTTAAGCTTTTAGTGCATATTTTGATGGTTTATCGAAAATCAAGCTCTTTGCGAACATTTTTCATGAACTAATGTCAATAATTGTTATAAACTCATAAAGACGATAAAGATAAATGTTATCTTGAAATAATAATAATGGTCGGTAAATACCTTTTTTGTTTTATTATGTGCAGAGTAAATGAAGAAATGGGATCCAACATTCAAAACAGATTCCAAATAAATTTAATAATGTAAATATAGTTAAAATTTATATAGAATAATAATAAAATTAATTTTTTTAAGGGCATATTTAACCGCATATTTAACCGCATATTTTTAATTTTGTGCATATTTTTAAATGCATATTTGATGATTTTTTAGTGCATGAAAGTGCTTGCTCTAGATATAGCTATATAACTAGCTACACAGTGTTTAAAAACATATAATAAATAAAATAAAATATAATGTTTAACATAATAATTTGTCATCATTACATATTAATGTATTTTATTTTTATAATAGTACATGTTTGTTTATAAAATAATATTAAGTTCAGAAGATTGCCGTTTATATATTCTAGGATGTAAGTGCATTGATTATATGGAATGTATCGTGTACATTTTATAAATGTTGTAAGATTCTTAATTTTTGATTTTGTTTCTGTGAGAAGGTAGTTATTTTATTGTGTTCAGATATTTTTGAAGATCATTTACATGTTTTGTATATATTGACAACAAATAGCAATTTCATAATGTACTCAAAATGTTTAGCACATTCTAGTGGTACCATATTTTTAGGCATATTTTGATTTGCTTTGGTCATTAATTGATTAACCAAATATTTTTCACTTTTCAATTGACTATAGTTTTGTTTGAAAACATTTAAGCATATAATTATAAATTGTTCCAGATTGTCAGATGGAGCCTTCAAGCCAGAAACGGAATTTAATTCGATATTTTCAAATGTTTTATTTAAAATTAACAACTGGTTTTTATCATCTAATATTGTATTTGATTTTAATAAGTAATTTTGACATTGTTCACAATGGAATTGTTCCAAACATTTCTTTGCCAAATATCCAGCATAATATATTTGTGAACATGTTTCAAGAGTTATAAACGTTTCATTCCGTGGTTCTTCTTCTGACGTAGAATCATTATACGTGAATGTTTGTGATATCAAAAGTTGTCTATTTGATTCCCAATCGTCTTTACTGCTATTGATATTTTTCATAGTATCTATTTTCGCTCTTACCGGCATTTTACTAGAATTCAAAAATACGTCATCATCTTCTTCATAGTTGGACGTTTCCGAAGCACAATTTAACAACCCAAAAGAACATACACTCGCAAAAGAATATCTCAGAGTACGACAAGTTGGGTTCTTACAGTAACCTCCTTTTTGGCGGAATATTGAAAATAAGTTCTCAATAGGATCCTGACACAACCGATTAGTCATTAAAAAAAATTTTGTTAAAGGTTTAGTCAATGACATTTCTGATTTTTGAGACTCATACAAATTTAATATTGCATTTAAAGTCCAAATGAATCCTGTGAAGCATGGTGGTATATCTTTTTTAATTTTATTTGATGGTTTAAAACTTTGTTTTTCTGCATTTTTAAATGTATCGATTGATTTTTCAACTATATTTAAAGCATTAGGATTATTTTCACACATAGGTCTTCTATTATGATTTTTATCAAACATATTTTTACTGTTTAACGCGTCAAATAAATCATTTAGTTCTTGAAAAAAATTAGCCGTTTCTAATGTCGTTGTTGAATATAACTGCCCAGTTGCTACACATGTTTTAATGGCTGCAGACACACTATTGCTAAACGTTTGGATTGCAATCTTACAGCTCATTTTTTGCCTTGGATTTGGATTTATATGCTAATCGCCTATTTTGCATATAGCTCGGGTGGTAGCTCTTAAACGATCAATTTCATAAGTTTTATTCAAAATGGTTCAACTTGTCTATATTTCAAGAATTTAAAAAATGTTATAATTCTTAGGCCGGGTTCCCACAACTCGTGTATTTGACGAATATCCACGAATACACGAATAATCGGAAAGTTATAAAAACAGCCAAGTAGACCATTGCCACGACTCGTGTATTTGACGAATATCCACGAATACACAAATAATCGGAAAGTTATACAAATAGCCAAATGGACCAATCCCACGATGTGTATCATATTCGTCATAATCTCAATTATTCGCGATCGTCATGCGCCTAGTAACCACTTTTCACAAAACATTTATGATGAACAATATATGTTGATAACAATTAATTTGATAACATTTCGGTAAACATTTTGTTATTTGTGTATTCGCAAATTTGTAATCCTATTTTATTCTAGTCTATTATATTTATTACCCAATGTTTGGTGAAATGAATCTAAAACAGAAGAAAATACTTGTATGCGGATCATTTTTACTTATGAGTGTAGAATTTAAGAAATTAAAAAGTATAATGGAAAATAAAAAAAACACAAAAAGAAAAACTAGAAGATGGTGGATGATTTCTTACAATAAAAGTCGATTGAGGTAAGTGTATTTTTCATGTCCCTATATTTAACGTTGGAGTGTTATTAATCTTGCTGTTTACACCAAAACTAGTATCAAATATTTACACTCAATTAATTTATTTACATCTCCAAAAATATTATGAAAATAAATTAAAACATGTTTGAGGTAAGCTCAATAAGAATGTATTAAAAATAGTTTCAAAGACAGTCAGGTTAAAATTATAAAATACATTTTAAACTCATAGGTATGATGGTTCAGATATGTTAGAAGATCTACGAAGAGAACCTAGTGGACAGTTTGAAAACTTTTGTCGAATGTCTGCAACAGACTTTGAATACCCCATCAATAAAGTAGGCCCGTTTATAGTGAAGATTGATACCACAATGAGGAAAGCCATACCTGTACAAGAGAGATTAGCTGTAACATTAAGGTTTTTGGCTACTGGAGACAGCTTTAAAAGTTTGTCTTTTCTGTTTAAGATATCATCTCAAACAGTTTCAAAATGTGTACATGAGACTTGTATTGCATTGATTGAAATACTTAAAGATGAAATAAAGGTATACAACTCTTTTAATTATTTAAATAATTTAAGTTTATTCTACTCAAAATATAACAACTTGTCAAACTAAAAACAACTTTTTAAAAAAAATGAAAACATAAATTATCAACCTTGATATTAACTTTAGAATTTAAAAAGTCAAATTTAACTTAACAAAAAAAAAAATTCTAACTTTTCTTATATTATAAAAATGATAACAAACATAATTCAACTTTTAATATTAAAAACTTCATAAGTATTATTTTTATTGTGATGAAAATTAATCTTGTGGGGAATGTTGAGATGCATATGAGTTTGTTGGAGAAGGCTGAGATACATGTGAATTTGCTGGAGAATGTTGTGACAGATATGTGTAGTTTGGATGCAATGGGGGTTCATATTCATCTGTTGAAGAATATTGTAATGTTTTCAAGATTTTTGGAGAAGGCTGCGATATATATGAGTTTGTTTCAGAATGTTGTGATTGATATGACGTGTGTACTGAATGAGATGATGGTTCATATTCAGCTGTTGGAGAATGATGTGATGAAACTGAGATATTTGGAGAAGGCTGAGATATATATGTGTTTGCTGGAGAAGGTTGAACCACACATGAGCTTGTTGGAGAAAACTGAGAAGGATGTCTTGAAAATAAATGTGTTGAAGAATGCATAGGAACAATAGTAGGGTTAATGGAAAGGTTTGAATTAGTGTTACCACTACCAAGTATTTGGTGAGAACTAATAGAGTTGATACCAGTAGATTGTTTCTTATATTTTGCATGAAAATACAAGTTATCTATATCATGCATCAGAATACCTCTAGTGTTTTCATCCAATGATCTTAATTTTACTGCCAGTAAATTTGCATACAGTGTACATTCATCAGTTTCTGCAACCTCACTTGGTTGTTCACACACCTTTTTCATAATTGAATATGCATCATCCATACGACTTTGCAATGATTTCATTTCAGCTAATTCTTTTCTTTTTTTGATATTTTTTCTGTTACACTAGGACGTTTAAAAACTTCAAGAGGAGAATTTAAAATTTCTGAATTTTCCTCAAGATTTGTAATGCCATCGTTTCTCTCTTCAGTGGAATCCATATTAGTTTTATCAATTTCATTATTACTATCTTCACCATCAATTAGTTGAACTTCAGATTCCTAAACAAAATTAAAATGTCAGACTTTCTGTCACTTTTCTCAGTAATATAAACTATAAGATAAAGTCAGCTATAAAATTGAATTGACTTAAACCTACATTTTGAAATTCTAAATAGTATACATTTTTTAATTAAATATATTAAACATTTTTAAAAACTATTTTTAAATATTTGGATATTAATTATAAACTCTGTTGTAATTTTTTTAGTTTATACCCTTGTTTATACACTTAGATGTTACTATTCTAGATACCAACGAGTTGTGAAGAATGGTCAATAGTATCGAAAGAGTATGATGAGAAATGGAATTTTCCACAGTGTTGTTACGGAGCAATACCGACGACGGCAACAACAACACAATAGGTACAACAGTAGAGCGCGCAGTGTCGACAGGAAAACGGCAAATCATTAAATGAAAATATAGGCAAGAGAGCGCGCTCACGACGAAACCGGTAATCGCCTCGCATACAAACACATACAATCGCCACATGGAAGATGGAAGGAAGTGACGCGAGCGGCAAGCCGACCATAGCACATAAGGGCGAAGAACAGCAGCCAAAAAATGCCTTCCTTTTTCCTTTTATTCGAATTTATACACACAATATAAAATCGAATAAAAGGAGTTCCAAGATACTGGAACATCTACCCGTAAGTTATTGGCACTTAGTTGAGTTGTCCAAACACTTACCGGCCTTAGAAACCTGCGGCGAGCAACGCAAATCCCAGGACTTGCACGGCACTTAGTTGAGTTGTCCGGGTATAGTCGGTGCAGGTGGCACTTAATTGAGTTGTCCACCTATAGCACGAGTGATACGGCACTTAGTTGAGTTGTCCGATTACACTCCGGGGCGCTCCACATAACAGATCTATCTGTTGTTTGGTGAGACCTGCACGCCGCGCACCACTACTCAAAGGACCTCACGAGACGGACAACTACCAAGGACCACGACAGGAGCGGACCTATCCAACGCCAAGGGCTATTAGACGCTATAGTAGAACAACACACGGACACAACCACACGCCACAATCAGTAAACCCGCGGAACCGTCACCAAGAGTTTCCGGAGCATCAAGTGTCGCGTAACAAAATTGGCAAGCCCGAAGACCGGGCATTGATAATTGATAATTATATTTTATTTGTGCAAAGATAAACAATAAAAAACTTGTCCAATAACCAAATTGAGTTTATTTTCTAACAGACGGACCGCCTCGGATCGGTACCGTTTCAACTGGCGCCCAAACTAGTGACTCATCCACAACCAACGAATCAAGGAACAACATCACTGTAGCAAAAATGACGAAGAACACAAGACGGAACCGTAACAGTTTACAGATGGAAACTCCTGAAGACAAAGTCACTCGACTAGAGAACACAATACGAACGATGAAAGAAGAAATAATAGAATTAAAAAATAACTTCAAGTCCCGCATGGAAGCGCTGCACCAATTGATTAATGATTATGATACAAAAACATTTATCACCACCACAAGAATCGACAAAGAGGTGGAAGAAATTAACAACAAAATACGAGTAATGGATAATGTAAACAGCATTACACAACCAGCAATCACTGTAAGCAACAAACCATGTATGGTTGAACTGTCAATGCCAACATTCAGCGGGGACAACACGGAAGAACATCCAAAAAAGTTTTTAAGAAACTTAAACACTTACATCACGTATAGGAAAATAACGAAGGAAGAAACAATGATTGCCATAGAAAATTGTTTGAAAGGCAAGGCGGCAAAATGGTTTACGATGATAAAGGATGCAGTTTTGGATAAAGAAAACTTTAAAGAACAATTTCTGAAATATTTTTTTTCTGAAAGCAAACAGTGGGAAATTTTTATAAAATGTACAGAAGCAGGAAAAGCACCAATAAAAAATAACTTCCAAGAACACTTTCATTACTGGATGGATGAATTGAAATACCTGGACTCACCAAAAATTACTGAAGACCAAGCCATCAACCTGTTAATTAAACATTTCCCAATTGCAATACAGGCATATTTACAAACTACAAAAAAGGATTTTCTTAGTATATGGGAAAAACTGGGAGAAATCGAGAACACAAATGATAAAAGCTTCAGTACGACTTCAATCAACCGAGAGAAGAATATGGATACAAAATCAATTGACAACAATGTTCACTGGCAGAATCAGAACAGGTATAAAAATCAACTTAATCAGAAACCACCACTATACAATAACTCATTCCATCAAAATCCGACGGGCTCAAACAAACCACAAGGAAAAGTATTTGTGAAACAATTATCGGTCGAACAAGAATCAAGGGCCATCGAAAAAGAAGGAATAGAATCTGATAATGATTCAAAAAACTGGGAACAGGGGACTGCGGAGATAGATCAGCCTCAGTCATAACAACCCAGGGATCAAATATCAGAATATTAAACAGATTAACCATGCAAAAAGATAATATAAAAATTCAACCACACAAAAAAAAAAAACACGACACTACATCAATATTAACTGCTACAGATCTAATACAAGATAATGAATTCGACAAAGGCACAACAACGAGTGAAACAAACGGGTGTCCATACATAATTACTCTAATAAACGGAAAAAAATTTGAAATGTTAATCGATTCTGGCGCAGAAATTAGTGCTATATCAGCGAACTATGAGAAACAAATTATAGAAGATAACAAAAAGATACCAACACTACCAATAAATGGTTTAAATATATACAACGCTGTGGGTAACAAGACAACTAAAGTTAACACACAAATGCTACTACCGTTAAGTCTAAACTCCCTTACCATTCAGACGCCATTTATAGTCATTCCATTATTGAACGAAGGTGGCATTATTGGGAATGACTTTTTAGAAAGATATAAAGCTACATTAGACTTTGAAAATCGGAAGATAATAATAAAAAATGGAACAATATGTGAATCAATACCCTTTACGGAGAAAAAAGGAGGAGAACCAACGAATTTGAAAGCTATTCATACCAAGACATTAACAGAACCAATACCTCCAAGGACACTTAAGCGGAGAACAGGAAATGAACAGGTTTATATTGAATCTATTCTAGATTCATATCCAGAAGTATTTAGACAAGAACCAGGGAAGATTCGCGGGTACGAATGTCACTTACGTTTGAAAAACGACATTCCAGTTCGGGTTAAACCTTACCCCATCCCAATAGCTAAAATCGAAGCGGTAGAAAAAGAAATCAACAGAATGATTGGCTTAGACATCATCGAACGGTCAAGATCAAACTACTCAATACCAATAGTACCTGTATTTAAGAAGAATGGAGAAGTAAGGTTATGCCTGGATGCACGAAAGCTAAATGAAGTCATAATACCGGACTGCGAGCGACCACTAGCAATTGACACAATTTTGGCAAAATTCAAAAAAATTAAATGCATAAGCACCCTTGATCTTCGATCTGGGTACTGGCAGGTTCCGTTAGCAAAGGAAAGTAGAGAACCCTGTTCATTTTTAATAAATGGCCGAAATTATTCATACAAGAGACTACCATTTGGTTTAAACGTCAGCGGTGCGGAATTTCAAAAAAGCATGGACACTGTGCTTGGATCACTAACAAATGATTTTGTGACCATTTACGTAGACGATATTCTGATAACATCAGAAAACATAGATCAACACTATAATCACATAAAACAGGTGTTAGACAGATTCAGAGACTTCAACATAACGGTTAATTTGGAGAAATGCCAATTTTTTCGACAGGAGGTGTCGTTTCTTGGACACATCATAACAACAAACGGAATCAAAATGGACCCAGAGAAAACAAAAACAATACAGGATTTTAGAACACCAGCAAATAAAAAAGAACTCCAAAGTTACCTAGGATTTCTAAACTTTTATAGAAGGTACATAAACAAATTTGCTCACACAATAGAACCAATGGTATCGTTAATACGTAAAAACCAAAAATGGAAGTGGGAACAGTATCACCAGACCGCGTTCGAAGAATCAAAGCAGGCATTTCTAGATGAGACAACAATGACATTCCCAGATTTCACACAACCATTTTACATCAATACAGATGCGTCAAACCAAGCTATCGGAGGTGAACTATTTCAAATGATTAATAACGAACGATCAACAATTGCATTTGCCAGCAGAATTTTAAAGCAACCAGAAACCAGATACACGACGACAGAGTTGGAAGCCCTAGCAATATTGTATTGCTGTATGAAGTTTAGGCAGTACTTAATTGGCCATAAGATCATCATACAGACTGATCACCACGCGCTTACATTTATTAAACAGTGCAAATTAACCAGTGGGAGACTGACCAGATGGGTTCTAGCACTTCAAGAATTTGATTTCACAATAGAACACATCCCAGGTAAAGAGAATAAAGCAGCAGACACACTGACGAGATACCCACGAATTGGAGAAAACAGAATGGATAACAAAATTTGTATAAATAAAATCGCACCAACATTGTTTAGCAAGGAATTAATTAACTTATTAAACAATATATCGACTGAACAAATTAAGGACGAACATATAAACAAGATGCACAAAAACAAATCCAAACATACAACAACAAAAAACGGCGTAATATTTGTAAGACAAAATGAAGAGGGACCTTGGCAGCTTGCAATTCCACAACAAATTGCTAGCATCATCATAAGAGAAACACACGAAAATACGGGCCATCCGGGGAGGTATAAAACGTACCATATATTAAAGGAATTTTGCACATTTAGAAACATGCATAGGTCAGTTTCGGAAACCATCAAAAAATGTGGAGCGTGTCAAAAGAACAAACCATTAAATTATTCACCAAGCGGCAAAACATCATCCCACAAACCAACAAAACCTCTAGAAGCCGTCTCAATTGACTTAATGGGGCCACTACCCACTGGTCGTGGGGGCACTCACTATATATTGGCAATCTTGGACACATTTACAAAATTCATAAAACTATACGCACTCAAGCGTGCAACAACCAAAGCGATTCTCAATAAAATTACAAATGATTACATAACAACAGTAGGAAAACCAGACGCCATAATTTCAGATAACGGAACACAATTCACATCGAAATTATGGACTGAAAGTTTAGATAAACTGGATGTAAAAAAAATCTTTACGACAAAATATCACCCCCAGTCCAACCCAGTTGAAAGATACAATCGCGAAATCGGAAGACTCCTTAGGACATACTGTCACAACCAACACTCAAAATGGCCAGAATATTTAAATCTAATAGAATACTGGATGAACAGGCTAAGATCTGAAATAACCGAAACATCTCCGATTCAGGCACTTAGTGGTACAAAGCCAAGCCATTTACTGGAAACTATAATCCAATTTCCAACACAAACAACAAAAATAAAACACGACGAGATTTTGTGTACAATTGCTGACAAAATACTCTCAAAAGCTATCAAAAGGGAGAAAAAACAAAACAAAAAAAATAGTAATAAGTACATAAAGTTCGAAGTGGGTCAGAAAATTTTGATAAAAAATCACCAGCTATCTAACGCCGAGAACAATGTAATAAAAAAACTATTTAACTTGTTTGAGGGGCCATTTGTAATAAAAAAAATCATCAGCGGAACAACACTTGCCATACAAAATGAGAGAACTGGTAAAGAGGAGTTGATCAATGTCTCCGAGGTACGACCGTACTTCGAAAACATAAGCTGACGCACAACAACAAAAGATGACCGGACGGCAGTGTTCGATACCTAGAACACCACCGTTCCCTGAGAACCGGATCTCGGGTACAGCAAACAAACAACAATGAACCAATCACAGTCGAGAATTCAGCGAGCAAAAACATATAAATACGGGTGAATCAGACAAAACAACATCAGTCAACGACGAACACGCATCGAGCTACGATGGAGCAAGAACAGAAGAAAAGAAAAATAGAAAAAGAAATGGCAGCGGAAAAAAGACGCAGGACCATCGTCGCGGAACACGACCACAACGATAGAATGTTAGCGACAGTTACTGCCGTTAAGGTCAATGAAATACAAACCAGCACAGTAGAGCTCCAGTCATGGAAAGAGGCATTAAAGGAAGAGAAATGGCCCCAACCAAAGGACTGGAATATGGTGACAGAAAGAACACTACCAAAATACGTACCTTTCGAAGAAGAAAAGATCGGACAAACGTTCGCGTACAAATACATTAAAACAAGATTAGGGCAAGCAAAATCGCCTCATATTGTGCAAGGACCAGTAACAGCCGATACGCCATTGTGTAACCTCACTAATAATCAACTACGAAAGGCCATTTACAGAGCGGCGATCGAAAAATCAAATATTGGTACGATTTCATTCTAACACTGGGACCAACTGTCGGTATGCTCGCATATTTATTATAAGTATTTTTGGACGGTTGATTTCTCTCCCGGGCAAAAATCCGGGGGGGGGAGTTGTTACGGAGCAATACCGACGACGGCAACAACAACACAATAGGTACAACAGTAGAGCGCGCAGTGTCGACAGGAAAACGGCAAATCATTAAATGAAAATATAGGCAAGAGAGCGCGCTCACGACGAAACCGGTAATCGCCTCGCATACAAACACATACAATCGCCACATGGAAGATGGAAGGAAGTGACGCGAGCGGCAAGCCGACCATAGCACATAAGGGCGAAGAACAGCAGCCAAACAATGCCTTCCTTTTTCCTTTTATTCGAATTTATACACACAATATAAAATCGAATAAAAGGAGTTCCAAGATACTGGAACATCTACCCGTAAGTTATTGGCACTTAGTTGAGTTGTCCAAACACTTACCGGCCTTAGAAACCTGCGGCGAGCAACGCAAATCCCAGGACTTGCACGGCACTTAGTTGAGTTGTCCGGGTATAGTCGGTGCAGGTGGCACTTAATTGAGTTGTCCACCTATAGCACGAGTGATACGGCACTTAGTTGAGTTGTCCGATTACACTCCGGGGCGCTCCACATAACAGATCTATCTGTTGTTTGGTGAGACCTGCACGCCGCGCACCACTACTCAAAGGACCTCACGAGACGGACAACTACCAAGGACCACGACAGGAGCGGACCTATCCAACGCCAAGGGCTATTAGACGCTATAGTAGAACAACACACGGACACAACCACACGCCACAATCAGTAAACCCGCGGAACCGTCACCAAGAGTTTCCGGAGCATCAAGTGTCGCGTAACAAAATTGGCAAGCCCGAAGACCGGGCATTGATAATTGATAATTATATTTTATTTGTCAAAGATAAACAATAAAAAACTTGTCCAATAACCAAATTGAGTTTATTTTCTAACAGACGGACCGCCTCGGATCGGTACCGTTTCAGTGTGTAGGAGCAATAGACGGTAAACATATAATTATTCAGTCACCTATACACAGTGGATCTGAATTTATCAACTACAAATGAACTTTTAGTGTTGTACTTATGGATTTGGTTGATGCAAATTATTGTTTTTTATATGCAAATATTGGGTGTCAAGGAAGAATTAGTGAAGGAGGGGTGTTTCGTAATACTTCTTTATTTAAGAAAATTGAAGAAAATGATCTTATGCTACCTCCTGATCAACGACTCCCTTCGAGTGAAATATCTATACCATACGTTTTCGTGGCTGATGATGCTTTTGCCTTTGGTCCACGTATCATGAAACCATACGCAAGAACATATGAGAGAGGTCGTGCTGAAAGGGCTTTCAATTATCGTCTTTCAAGAGCCAGGAGAGTAGTCGAAAATGTTTTTGGAATTATGTCTTCGGTATTCAGAGTTTTAAGAAAACCTATGCTGCTTGAACCCAATAAAGTTTCAAATATAACATTGGCTTGTGCTTTACTTCATAATTTTTTAAGGAAAAGTAACACCTCTAAAACAATATATACTCCCCAAGGTACATTTGACATGGAAAGTGCTAAAACAGATAATCCAGGATTGTGGAGACAGGATCAGGGTGATATGACCTCTTTATTACCATTACGTAATGTACCTAGGAAACCAGGGGCTGAGGCCAAGCGGATAAGAAATGCATTTGCTGATTATTTCACTACAGTTGGTAAAGTACCATGGCAAGACAAGTATTGCTAAAATTAAAATTATTTAATTGTTTTCAATATTGTATGAAATTATTAGGTACTAAAATAAAATATTATTATAAGTAGGTTAGGTTAACCTATTAATAAATAATTAAGTTTATGTACACACTCAATATTAATAATTTTTGTGTGGATTAATATTATTATAATTTATTTGTTTTTAAATTAAGTAACAACCTAAGTAACAAAACCCTATGTTTTTATAATAATACTGACGTACATGTCCCCAGCCCCACCCAATAAAAATTTTTACATTTTTTTCAACTCAACATTTAGCAGTCAATTAGCAACAATTTGCAAACCTGTTTTCACAATTTACAAGCCTTTAGTTGAATCATAAAATAAAAAAAACTAAGGGTGGGGCTGGAGACACATGTCCCCAGCCCCACCCATGT